>NC_061095.1:5771274-5778774 GCF_015104395.2 Macrobrachium nipponense
TTCCTAGCCACGTAACGATATCTAATCCTTCGGGCCAACCCTAGAAGAGCTTTTAATCAGCTCAGTGGTCAGGTAAAACTAAAATATACTTATGGTCAATTCAAGCTACTCTTCAGGAGAAGCTTGGAAGATACAACAAGCAAAAGGATATTCTTCACGTAACGTTGATCCCGAGATTCGTTCAGCTTTCAAAGGCCTTCATGTTTTAGCGATACACCAACTAACTAACAAGAAAGTGTCACGTCAAGAGAAGGGTGGAAGAAGGAACAGAACACAAATGAAAAAAAAAAAAAAATCTTGAATGTGATAAGCATGCAAACATATGGACGATTTTATTTTCCATTTGGATTTTTTTCTTTTCTTTTTTTCCTACGCAGTAATAGAAATATGACGTGAACAGTAAAATATTTACGGTGATGCTTCATCGGTCATAATTTTCAGACTCAGATAAATTGATTTGGTCATATATTTGTCTCTTGTTGTGAGAAGAGACATAATGTACAGAAACAAAAAGCTGATGCTGCAGATATATCAGTACCATGTAATTCACGTCAATGTTTGGGTATTTATGAAGGAAAAAAAGATACAATTTGGTATGATCTTTCCTTTACTCTTTTAAACAAGACAGCTTTTTCGTCTCGTTTCCCTTAATCTTTTAAAAAACAAGCGAGACAAAGCTCTCCAAGAAGTTTAAATTCATAGTTTCACATGATTCCCTTATTTTTCTCCGAAATCCTAAATAATTGGTAACATGAAATAAACTGTAAACCTACGAAAAAGAAAAATGGAAAATTATGGGCGATTTAAACATTTAAATAACGACACACCGCGAATGTTTGCTTGTCTTCTTAATATAGAAAAATAAATCACTAAATCTTACTTAACAGAAGGAAATACGAATCTCTGTGACTGAGGCTACCTAATAAGCAGCTGACTTACGACGAAGAAAGGCCGCGAAAATTCCTTTCAATTACCGCCGTGACAGGCCGCCAGAGGCCCGTTTAGAGATAGAGTTATTCAAAGCATAAACATCTATGAGGACAGAATCCGTCAAAAAAAGGTTGGGAAAAGGCTCAAAAGGACACGGAATCATCTCTGACACGAAGATACTAATATCGAAATTTATTCTCTCGTCCGATGCCCAACCTGTTGCTCCATTCCAGAGGCTTAGAACCTGGTTATTGAGGTCTTTTAGCCTTAAATTGCTTCTGCTGTCTTCATCTTACACACGCTGTCGGCTTAGCCGGTCAATGATCTTTGCCCTTTTCTCCTTGTATAGGCGTCTTTGGATTCTAACTAACACACACACACACAAACACACACAAACGCACAACGAGGAGTCCGATTTAAAGATTATATCACATGGGCGTAAATTGTCAAAAGAGAGAATAGCTGCTTACTTCCCGACGTATCCAACTATAATTAAAGTAAATAAAATAAATAAACAAATAATTATAATTTTATAGCATACTACTGATGACGGGATAGCCACATCTCTTGTGAGAGTCAAGTTAAAAAAATCCACTCGCTCAAAAGCACAGCTCTTTCGCCTTTTACATTTTGCTCTCCAGCGCTTCCCAATGCAACAGAACGCAGAAGGACCTGCATGGGCGAGTATCACAAAAATAGAAGATGAGAAAACACGCGAATATGGAGATACCAAACACTATGTGGTCTCCCCAGACACAACGATGGCTTTCCAAATGACCTTACCCTCTGCTCTTCTGAGCAAGGGGGCGAGGAGGAGGCCGGGGGTCAAATCGCTCGCACAAAGAGGACTCCACTGTTTTCTTTCCAACCTGTGTAAGAGGCTCCGTTGTTGCAGCAAATTTGATAATAAACAAATGAATGGTCATTAGTGATGTCAAGTTCATTGGTTTAATGCACCTGATAAGTACAGATCGGGACTGTATCCTCCTGTAGAAGACAACTGTAAAATAATAATAATAATAATAA
Organism: Macrobrachium nipponense; assembly: GCF_015104395.2. NCBI lineage: Eukaryota > Metazoa > Arthropoda > Malacostraca > Decapoda > Palaemonidae > Macrobrachium > Macrobrachium nipponense. Next base: position 5,773,231 of record NC_061095.1, read on the forward strand.
TAATAATAATAATAATAATAATAATAATAATAATAATAATAATAATAATTATTATTATTATTATTATTATTATTATTATTATTGCTAGAGAACCTTTTAAAATGCCCTTTTATATATCTAAGACTGCATCGGCGGAATTTATGTTGTACTGCACGGATATTATTATTCTTTTTTTTGGTGCATTTTCATTACGTTTTAAAAAAAACTCCGGTGATACAGCCATTTTACTTATAACATAAAGCACATTATTAATATTAGCGTTTTTATAGCTTCGCATTCTATCAAGATTGTTTTAAAGAAAACAACTTAAAAATATGCAACATTTCAAACAAGTAACTTCCTTCGACGAGTCCATTCAAGTTGATTTAGATTACAAAAAGTAACCTTAAAAGAAGTTTCTCTCCATATTTCCGCATGCAAATGTATCTAGCACATCTCTAGGCATCTGATTAAACACATAAATTAGTGTCTGTTGCTTGTGGAAGACGCTTGTTTAAGTTTAATACTCTAAAAACAGATACAAGGTAGGATAATTGACGCCGAAAATTATATATATATATATATATATATATATAGTATATTATATATATATATATATATATATATATTTATATATATATATATATATATATATATATGCACATATAATTACGTGACTTTACAAAAACAGGGAATAAAGATATATAATATAATATATAGATTATATCTATAAAAATAATTATATTATATTATATTGTATTATATATATGGGTATATATTTATATATATATATATATATATTATATATATATGAATAATTATCACATCACCGTGATTCATATAAATTATTGGAGCTACAAATGTCCTTTAATATCTAATACCGCTCTACCTCCGAATAAATATATGTTCATATATGTACATCAAAGGGGAATTTTTGGGTTTTGATAATAATTTCGTCCTCTCGTGGATTCGAACCATCACCCAGCGGACAGAGACGAAATGGAATCGATAACTCACTGACGTCCTGATTTCTTCTTTGTCGGCTGGGCGGTGGTTCGAACCCACGTGAGGATGAAAGTTATTATCAACTAAAAAATTCCCCTTGGGTTTACATATAGGAAAATATTTATTAATTCCGAGGTAGACCGAATTAGATATTAAAGGACATATGTAGCTCGAATAATATATATATATATATATATATATATATATATATATATATATATATATATATATATACATATATATATATATATCTAGCCTCTATAAGTAATAAATGGCAGAAATATTCACGTTCGTTATACTAGTTAATAGGAAATGTTGAAGGGAAAGTATTGGTTCTGTTGTCCAATTAAACCAAATGGCTGTTCCAGAACGTGTAAACGCCATCATCAAAAGCTCGTGAAAATAAACTTACTACTGGAAATCTTGTGCACGCAAATGATATATCAACAAAACCAGAAACCTGAATAAAATAATTTCGCTTTAATCGATGCAACCAATTTAACATTCAAACATTTCAAAATAACACAGGCTTCACACACACACACACACACACACACACAGACACACACACACATATATATATATATATATATATATATATATATATATATATATATATATATATGTATATATTAATGATATTTCGCTTCTAGAAAGTCGGATCTTTAATAGGAACAGTATGGCCAGCATATATTTTCATACATGTTAACCGAAGGGGAATTTTTTAGTTGATAATAATTTCGTCCTCTCGTGGATTCGAACCAACGCACAGAGGAGATTTTTAGACCTTCAGTGACATTAGCAGCTGTGACTTCTTAAATAACTGTGTCATGTATATTCACACTGTATATTTTGCTTTCTGCCATAAAAATGAGACTATGTATACATAGTATATTATATATATATATATATATATATATATAGTATATCCACCCCCTAAGCGTCCTGTCAAGACTTAGCACTGCAGTTTTCGGCAAGACTGGAATAGTCAGTTCCATGGCGTTCTCCAACGCAGTTGAGGCCCCTCTCCAGTCTACTGACTACCAAGTATATAATTCTTATCTAGGTCAGCTCAGACTCGTCCAGAAACATATTCAACAGAGATGAGCAACTTTTGGAAATAAATCGACGAGGGAAATTTTGTCAATCATTTCAATTTTAACATTCACGAAGTACTGTCACAGATAAAATATAAAAAATAACGCAAATAATAAATATACCGAAGCCTATAGGGAGTTTAACGAATTTCAAAAAACGAAATTTAAAAATATTGCTTAACTTTCCGTGAATTTTATCTTATTTTATATATATGGAAACTAGCAAATGTAGCCAATGTGCGCATGTATTCCAATGCGAAAGTATATGCCTTATACAGTTTATTTTGTTTTAATTTCATTTTCATTCATTCACCACCTAGCGAATAACCTATTTGGTCACAGTTCTAGGCCTCCGGCCTAGGCCTGGTGTTTCATCCTAATCCTTCGGACCAGCCCCACGAGAGTTGATAGTCAGCTCAGTGGTCTAATTAAACTATAATATTAATAATAATAATAATAATCAATTGCTTTTTCAGGAAACGACCAACGTCGCTCACCTCAACCAGCTTTCTCCAAAGCCCAGAGATTTGGCTGGTGACGCAAGGCTGATGGGCAAATCTTAAATCTACGAATATAGATAGAATTGAATATAGAATTTAGGCCGAAGGCCAAGCGCTGGGAACTATGAAGTCATTCAGCATAAGGGAAAATTGAGAGTAAAAGGTTGCAAAGGTGTGACAGGAGGAAAACCTCGCCGTTAGCACCATGAAACATTTGTTAGAAGAGGGTGGGAGAAAGTATATAAAAGGAGGTACAGTAAATCGAATGAAATTGGTTGCAGCTAGGGGCCGAAGGGATTCTGCAAAGAACCTTCATACCTACAGTGCACCGCTCGTGAGGTGCACCAACGGCACTATATTCCCCTTACGGGAGCGAATGTGAATAGGTATTGCCTGAAAGCTGGTTGTAAATAAGCTGAGACGGAAAGAATTAGAATCTATCTTCAAAAACCCATGTTTAAAAACAACAATGTATGAATACTGAATTGAATAAAAGCAAAAGGCGAAATTCTAGTGAATAAAAAAGGCAATAAATAATTACAATCCTATCCTTTTTCCTACTAAATCCGTCCCTGCAATATCCTTAGCAACAACAAACAGCAAGAAGAAAGAAATATGAGTCTATTAATCTGCGTAAACAAGTCTCCCGTTACGTATCTTTAACAAGGGTATTTTTCAAGACACTGATACTTCAGTACTTGCAACAAAGAAATACAAGCGAGAGAGAGAGAGAGAGAGAGAGAGAGAGAGAGAGAGAGAGAGAGACTAGTATTCAGTTGAAGCGTATAATCATTATTATCAAAAAGGTAATCACTAATTCCCCTGGACGGCTTCGACCTTAATTGACCAATACGAACGGGCACAATCATCGGTTAAATGGCTAGATTTAAATAGTCCCATTCAAAAGATAGCCCCAGGAGGACCTCCCGTCTCGCCAGCAAGTGCTTTGAGATAACGTCCGAGTGGGCCCATAAGATCATCGCAAGCGCTGCTGCGTCGGACAGCCCAGATACCAACTAGGCTGAATTATTAGGGTGATTCTACAGAGACGAGTCTAACCTGTTGCTTCGAAGTCGAGAGCGGACGGAGCCGGGGAGGCGCAGAGGCCATACTCTCTACTCTACTCCCTCCGCACATCCGCCACACAAAGAAAGACAACAAGTTTTCGAACTGATTTTACCTCAAAGATGGCATCGTTTTTACTTTCCTGTAAAATAAAACTACTGAGATGGCTTTTTGTTTGTCTGTCCGTCCGCCCTCAGATCTTAAAAACTACCGAGGTTAGAGGGCTGCAAATTGGTATTTTGATCAACCCCCTTGCATTCATCATACTTATCAAATTGCAGCCCTCTAGCCTCAGTAGTTTCTATTTTATTTAAGTTTAAAGTTTAGCCATGATCGTGCGTCTGGCGCCGTTATAGGTATCAATAACAAGGGTTGTGGTTGAAAGTTTCATGGACCACGGCTGAGAGTTTGATGCAGCATTATACGCTGAATAGATAACTCGATTGCGCCGAAAAAACTTCGGCGCATTTTTTACTTGTTTCTATGTACATTAACAGATTATTAGGCCATATACATATAATTAAAACCATACATATAATAACAAGGCTTTTGGCAACAAGCGCCACAATCCTCTATAAATATTGTTCTTGCTATGTTCTAAAGCTGGTTTTGTGCTAGCACGGATTCCTTCTCCTGGAGCTCCCCATAATGGAAGTCCTCTATGAAAATAACACATTACATCATTTTATAGAAGTATTTCAGATTCTGGAATTATGAAATGAAAGAATCCATGGGTGAATCCCATACCATTTCTCCCCACGTAGCTCAACACCCTCTTCCATTCCTCAGCTGTTCAACTGGCTCCATTCTATCCCCTTTTACGCTTCGTCAACTTGAAACCGTTGTACATGGGCACGAAATCACACAAACACAAGGACTAAAAGCATCACCATAAACTTGACACGGCCAGGAAGTGTGCCCTGACAAACAAATCACACCTCAGGGTGAAAGTGAATTTTCGCCTTGTCTGTGATTATGTGTTTTATTTTACTCCTCTCCGCCGAAGACGTAACACTGAAAGCAATCACTGAATCCCGCAGCAACAAAATAAGAAGAAGCAGCAGCTACGTACTTAGAACTCGAACCCAGAAATTGGTAAACATCTTCACGCACCTTGCAGATGGACTTTACGATCGCTCCCAGGGGCCTATACTAACAGTGAGTCACATAAAGTACATTAACGTCAGTTTACCTGACATTAGAGAAACTAGTTACATTTCTCTCGTAAACAGGAAAACCTAGATTTCCTTTATTTGTTCGCGTGTTTATTTTCTTCGTTTTGTCGTTCCCGGATAAGGCCACACGCCTTCACAGTTTTGACAACTGTACAGAGAAATTGAGGCCAAAAAGGCTGCTGTATATTTGCCCTCCCTTCAAATCCAGTGTAACAGAAGAATGAGGGCAAAAGTCAGATCATAAATACAACAGAAACATAGTGTAAGTAAATACCCTTTACAACTATACAGTTATATTTTTGCTGTCAAATTGCGCCTGACTTCGGTATCCCAACCCGAAAAGCTTTTAGGATTCAAAAAAGGGGAAAGTCAATTGCACTAAAAGGTTTCCCATAGTCGGAAGCAATTCATCTTGGACTTTATATGAAACAACCAAACGTAATTTGAGCACCCGTTTGTAAATTTCTTTCTATACGGAGCAAATATTGAACAAGTAAAATTGGTGCAATATTTGCGCCCGACTTCCCTCCAACTTCTTTATTTACAAAATTTAAAAACTGTATTTCTTTCCCAATCTTATTCTCGGTCTTCTTCTTATTCCTGACTTTCATTTAGCTAATTACAGAAATTACTTAAGGACCTACTTAACAAGTGCTGAAACAGTGATAATGAGCATTTCGCCACTGAACTTCTGAGTTAGATTTAATGACACTTTCATTAATA
>NC_061095.1:5781274-5788774 GCF_015104395.2 Macrobrachium nipponense
TGTGTGTGTGTGTGTGTGTGTGTGTATATATATATATATATATATATATATATATATATATATATATATCATATATACACACATGACCAAAAGATTTACAGACAAATTTTCAAAGTTGCATTGACAGCAGACCGTTCATTTGGAGGCACTCAGCCGAAGGTAAAAATACAATAGCATTGTAGTCGCTTCAGTCGAGTTGTTACCGCTGAAGAACTTTAAACAAACAGCGAAGTGTTAATCAATTCAAAATTAACTTAACATCTCTAAAGATCCTTTATAAGTCCAATAAACAGTTTTACAACTTCAGTTTCTCGAACCAAATTGGACTGGCCAAGAAAAAACGAAAATAATCCGTTCGTTAACGCGTAAAAAAACGTGAGCAACTATTCAGAAAAGAGGGTCTTAGAAAGTGTTTTCATTTATGTAAAGTCTACGTAATCTTAATCGCTACCATTCTTCTTTAATATCATTTTGTTAATTACCCTATTTATCAATTTTTATCTTATAAATATCAAGAACTCCAAACATTCAATAACATATACTTTGACGCCAGTTTTAATAGCCATAAGTCAATCAATCAATCAATAACATATACCGTGATCAATTCATTTCTTACGCGAGTCAACTAGCATTAATGCAAATAAAAGGAGAACTTCTCCTTTTCCCCCTATATACTAATCCACAAGAATTTATGCAAGCAACAGAAATTTCTCCTCACGTACGTATCCAAGAATCTGATAAAATTCATCTCTGTTAATAATTCTTCCATGTATTTTTAAGGAAAACATTTACGAATGTTAAAAGATTCTACGTTCACTGCCATAATCGCAAGAATCACAGAGAACTGATGTATGTAACCTCAAGAATCCTAGAAAACTGATGTATGTAACCTATAAAGAAAATATTTTTTAAAGCACATCTGGTTATCTCTGTATCCATCTCAAAGAAGCCAAAATTAGAAGTTAAAGAATCTCTTAGTTTACATAAATACACACATATACAGTATAGACTATATAACAATTTATACTTATTTACGCCTACGTCTTGGAGAAACCTTCATTTAGTATTCAAATACATACAAATTAATGAATGCGACTGTATAAATAGGTCTGCAAGTTTATAAGTATGCAAATGGACAAGTATAAGCAAGCGTGTCTCGCCCCTATATCGAAGCTGCATCTGAGTGCATGGCAGACAGACAAAACCTCCCATGTAACTTACCAGATGACCTTTGTCAAGGTCTGGGCTTCCTTCAACCCGTCACTGGATACCCGTTAAAATACCTCCTCGCAGCCATCACTCCCATGAATAAATACTGCTGCGAATCTTACTCGCCCCAAGTCGTGATATAAGACAAAGGTATGGTGGCCATTTTAAGTCTTACCCTCTCCCTCTCTTGTTTTATTATTATTAATTAATATATAAAACATATGTATATATATATACATATACTGCATACATACATATATATTGCCTTTTCCCCCAACAGGAGGAAGCTCCAGAGGATGTTAACCATCCTGGTTTTATTATTATTATTATTATTATTATTATTATTATTATTATTATTATTATTATATTATATTTTATTATTATTTATATATATATATATATATATATATATATATATATATATATATATATATATATACCTAAATTAACCTTCTTCCAACAGGAGGAGGCCCCAGAGGAGGTCAACCATCCTAGTCTATACGTTTTTACGTTTTGGGGTTAAGGTTGCTGGCCCCATGACCTTCATCTTGGCCGCAACCGAGGACAGTTAACTTAGCCACCATCTAGACATTTCACGACTTAGGTCACCCTAGGCACTATAGATTCATCGGGTAACTGGTACAGGCCATCCTCCTCGTGTCTTCGCAGCCTCTCAATCCTAAACAACCCCGGATCCAAAGAGGGTTTAGCCGTTGTTACGCCACGTATAAAACACCCGGCTTAATTAGGCAAAGCACGATGTCGGGAATCATGGAATCGCTTGCGCGAAAATGATTTATATATTATTAACAAGTATCCCACCCGCTCCGCCCCCTCCTCTCTCTCTCTCTCTCTCTCTCTCTCTTTCATTTCCTCTTCGAGTGATGAGGCGCGAAAGATCTTCACCCGCCAAGTGGTTGTTAGAGAAGTTCGTTCACTCAGAATGCTAAAGCAGCCCGCTTAATAAACGAACACTGGCGTTTCCAAACAGCTTTGTATCATGCTACCAGCTGTTCGCCTTTCCGTCAAGATCTCGTAATATCTTAACCTCACTTTTTGCATCGGCGTCGTTATGCCGGAGAGCAAACACTTCGCATTGGCGCTAATTGGATGAATCTCAACGGGTCATAAAAATGACCCGTCTTATCCTTCCAGGAGGAGCTCCCCATTCTGCTCGTCTTTCTCTCTCTCTCTCTCTTTCTCTCCCCACACCCCCCGCCTCATTTTCATTTACTTCCGTCACAAGGCTATTCGAGATTTCTTGTGCATTCGTTAATTGTTATTATATAACAATTATATAATTGTTATTATATAATTGCTTTCCTTCTTATGCTTATAATACTCATTACATGCTGCTGGGGTTAATACTCATTATATGCTGCTGGGATTAATCCTAAGTTTTAGTAAGACTGATACGTCCTACATTCCTACTACACAACCGCTTCTCCCCTGATGCAGTCAGTGACTATATGCAGCTAACACTGATAAAAAGCTCTGGTTGAAAAAAGTGATCTCGCAGCTTCCCTCTTGATGCAGTGAATAGATACTTGCTCTAAGCTGATCATAACAGCGTGTACAGCCTCTGCAATTAAGCTAAGAGGCACGCGTCATTAAAGGCAGTTCTTCACGTCTTTATCAAAAGAGGTTTGGCACAATACCAAGATCATTTCAGTTCTCCTCTTCCCCTTTCATGTACACGACGGCTTCTCATCAGTATTCCTCAGCTTGAGTGTTATTAATGAAATAAAAACTCAGCGCTTATTAAGACACTTGAGAAGAGCTTTGAATGCTACCTCACAGTGCCATGCTCCTTTGCCATGATTTATTCGACTTCTATTCGGTCATTTAATCTCTCTCTCTCTCTCTCTCTCTCTCTCTCTCTCTCTCTCTCTCTCTCTCTTACACAAAGGATTTCTATTTTACAGAGGCTTAGGTCATGATTTAATAGCAACCTTGAAGGCAGCCAATAACAATATTGGCAAAAATAACTAATATATATTGTAAACCCAATTAAAAGATTCCGATGCATATGATAATATTCACTCACAGCACAACTGTACACAACTACAACCTATAAAAATCATAAAATTATTTAATGAAAGCCTAGTAAAAATACAGACACTCAAGTTGAAAAAAAAAATTTCTACTAACAAAAGGATTTTAACGAATTTAAAAACACCGTCTGAGTCTAAAGAGTTCCTTCTTATGTGCCTTGGAGAGAGGATGGTCATCTTCATTCCGCCACTCTGACGGGAGAAACGTCACCCTCCAAAGGCACTGGAACATTAGGCGGATGAAGTCATTGGGACCATATGATATCAACGCTGAGGGGCTCTTTTTGGCCGTTCAGTAAGAATAATGCGTTCATATTGTATGGATGGAGAGCAAGGCTTGAGAAATCTAGCATAAATTGAAATAAGATGAAGTAGGTAATAATGAGGCGAGACGGAGTATAGAAAGACGTTTAGAATCGAACCAGAGGAAAAGGTACCCAGCTCGTGGGCCCTCTGGCTTCTTACACAGTCTTAATATATAATATCGACATTCTATGTTGTACCCGTGTCACTTCAAGAAGATATTCTCTCGCTGAGGAGGGAAGAGGGGAGTTGGAGACAAAGGCCTAAACAGAGTTGGATAGGTGGCGTGAAAGAGGCATCCGGGAAGGACGGGAGTGCGAGAAAGACAAGGGGTGGAAGACGCTCTCTAATACGCTATCGAGTCTTCTGTGCGAGAGTGAAAAGTAGCTGGAATTCTTAGTTTTCTTCGTAGGGGTTTTATTCACGACTCAGCAGTCAAAGGAAGAGCATGACACTAATCGTTGTGCTCTACCCCTTCTGGAGGCAATGGGTTAAATGTGTATATACACATATATACCTTCTTTCCCACCGTTATCCCTATATTAAAGGGTCGGTTGCCTGATGCGCCTTCCCCTCCACTGCCTTCTATCAAAGGTATCATCCTCCACCAAACCTCTTCTCTCCATATCTTCCTTCACTTTATCTCGCCATCTAATTCTCTGTCTCCCTCTTAATCTTGTTCCACAAACAGGTTCATCCCAAGCCCTCTTCACTCCCTCCTCATCATCTATCCTCTAGACATGCCCATACCAGCTAAACTGTGCCTCTCTTTTCACCTCTCTAATCTTTACCAAGCCTGCCTTTCTTATTTCATCATTTCCCAATCTCTCAAGCAGCGATATTCCCATAATTCACCTCAGCATTCTCATCTGTTCTATAAAGCTTTGCTTCCTCTTTTCTTCTTAGAGCCCATGTTTCTGATCCATACAGTAACACTGGTCTCATTACTGTGCTATAGATCTTTGACTTAGCTTGATTGGCACTGTCTCATCAAATACTACTCCACCTACATCTCTCCGCTTCCCCCCAAAGCAGGCTTTATCCTACTGTCAACTTCAGCCTCACATATCCTCCTTCTTGGCTTAAAGTAGATCCTAAGTATTTAAACTTTCCCCTCCTGTTTTATGATCGAGCCTCTTCTTCCTGTATTACTATTCTACCTCTATTTTCCCTACTGCTCACCAAAATCTCTGTTTTATTCACATTCACCTTTAAGCCACCCGTCTCTAAGGATTCATGCCTGTCTCCAACCCTTTTCTGTAGATCTTCTTCATTTTTGGCAGTAATCACCAGATCATCGGCTTACAACAACTCCCACAGCTCTTCATGACCAGCACAAAAAGGAGAGGAAAAAAAAAAGGGCTTAATGCTGACCTCCGATGTAATCCAACACAAACTACAAAGTTTTATGTTTCCGCAACTGCTGTTATTACTTCTGTGTTCGTTCTTTGATATATCATCTCGAAGCCCAACAAATATTTCTGGGACTTTCCTCTTCCTCAAACACCAAAACATCACCTCTCTTGGGATTCTATCGTATATAGTATATGTATACTTTGTATGTATATACTATACATATATATATGTAATGTATGTGAATACTATATACATATACAATTTATATGTATATATAAATATATACATAGTACACACACATATGTGTATATATATATATATTATATAATATATATTATGTTATATATATATACATATATATGTGTGCATATATACACACACATGTATTATATACATGTCAATAAGTGCAAAGGTAAAGGAAAATTCGAGCGAACACATACTATAGCCTCGTCACCTAGATTTTTACGCTTATTCGGGCATTACACCGCAATAATCTTTACAACTCGAGAAATATATCGCAGTAAAGACCTACTAAGCATTGCCCTGGGAGGACCAATTTGTGATACCAAACAGGACCGCTGGGAAATTTGACGACATCTTTCCTGCTTTTCCAAAGATGCGATGCCACGACTCCACACATACAAGCCACGAGAGGGGTGAGTGAACTAGATGGAATCTCTCTGTATGTTTGTTTGTTTGTTCTGATATTTACTGGAAGGTTATTCCTAAAATCATCTTTTTAGTGTCAAACATATTTTAATCTTCTCGTTTTATGGGGAACTTTTCTTGTCTATTTCTCGGCTTTTTTATGTTTGTTTTAAAAGACTTTATATTCCCTGTTTACAATAATAATAATAATAATAATAATAATAATAATAATAATAATAATAATAATAATAATAATAATAATGTACTTTTTCCTCACATTGCTCCTTTTCCTTAACAATTTCGAAATCGCATTATTTGCCCCTGCTGAAAAACACTGTCATTTTAAATAGAAGAAACCCACGAACGTTAATCAATTATACTAATTTCCTCATGTCACAGAAAAGTGTCAACTTGAGAGATCATAATCGCACACTATGTTCAGTAACAACAACTTGCTAACACGATGTGCGAATAACATCTTTAGCGAGCGTTATGAGGCATTTACATAATGACGATTCCGCAGAAGAAAGTTAAGACTGTTTATCTGTCGGGTGAAAACGTATTATTATGCAAATAACATTGCTGCTGCTGAAGAAGAACCAGTATTATCGCTAACTAACCCCGAAAACATCGTGAGAAATTTGAGAGAGAGAGAGAGAGAGAGAGAGAGAGAGAGAGAGAGAGAGAGAGAGAGAGAGAGAGCAATGCTTTATTGTTGCTGAAAGTGAGGATAAAGTTATGAAAAGTTGTTTACACGTGTACAGTAAGACGGGACAGAATAAATATACCAATTATTTGTTGAATTTCATCAGATTTTCGAATGTCATTATCAGGTGCAATTGAATTTAATTGAATATAGAATTTAGGCCAAAGGCCAAGCACTGGGACCTACAAGGTCATACAGCGCTGAAACGGAAATTGACAGTAAAAAGTTTGAAATGTGTAAACGGGAGGAAAATCTCGCAGTAACACTATGAATCAATTGTTAAAAGAGAGTGGAAAGTAAGATGGAAGAAAGAGGAATATTATCAGGTGTAAGGTCTGCTCTACTTGTCAAGATACTGAATATTAAGCTTGCAAACTTTGTCCTCGTCAATTACATGAAGACATCTAATGGGAAAAATATACAAAAGTATATTATGAGCTTCAAAATCTGAAAGTGAATAATAAATCGAAACCTCTACAATCTAAGTGATCCGCGCTGCTCTAAACTCGAGAGATGGACTAAACATTCAAAATAAAAGTATTCTAGGAGATCATCTAGTGACTGACAATTCATATTAACTATAATTTTGGACAACAAAAAGTGACGAAAACTTACCGTTCTGTTTTATTTTCAAAGTTCAAACACAGAAACAAGTCCCTCTTCACACAAGTCTGCACTTTTACGTGAATTGATGTAATTATTATAAAGGTGTCGATTTTTTTTTATCGACCCGGGGGGTAAGGTAACTTTGATCGTCATCAATTTTATTTTAATTTTTTTAAGAGTGATCTTTTTAGTAAGGTACATCGTCATTAATTTCATAACTGATCCCCCTTAACGATTTGCATACTAACCACAAGTTTCTTTCCAAATAAATGTTAGACTGTCTCACAGCATTTTGAAAACTGCAACGGTCAGAAGTTAACTAATTTTAAACTGCGTTATCTGTCTTAATATTATAATACTTGGTGATACTTCTGCTAAATATATATCAGCTTAATCTATTTTCTCATCTTTAGAAATGCACATGAGAACAAACAAATATTTTTGTCAGAATTAATTACCAAACTTTACAATATTTTGAGAATTATATCATAGGTAACCAGAACAATTTGGAGAGGCCAATCACCATTATATAATCTTCACAGACAAATGACTCTTATAATAATGTTTGTGACTATATTCGGATGTATACTAGATAGTTCAAGGGCCGAGCTGAACTAT
>NC_061095.1:5791274-5816274 GCF_015104395.2 Macrobrachium nipponense
TCTTTTACTTTTAAGAAATTTTTCGTTCCGGTACGAATGGTTCCATTTAGGCATCCCGATAAAATCAATTCATAAATAATTGCAACATACTGTAGGAGACTGGTTTGAACGGCAATGAGTCACAATGAGGTTCGAGAAGCTAACGCAGTGAGTGGCTGAACAGGAGCGGTTCCATTATCTCCATTGCTGTGCGTAGTGGCAACGGTCCTTCTAATTTGGGTAGGCGATTACAACATAAAAGGTCGCCTCCTCCCACAGACCAGCAGTCCTTCAACAGGTCAGTTGCGTTATTGTTCTTTTTCCTGCCTTTAGCTACTTTCTCCTCACCTATGACATTTTCTCTTTGAGTTCTCTGTAAAAGACGACTATTGAGATGCTTTTTGTTATGTCCGTCCGCCCTCAGATCTTAAAAACTACTGAGGCTAGAGGGCTGCAAATTCGTATGTTGATCATCCCCCCTCCAATAATCAAACATACCAAATTGCAACCCTCTAACCGCGTAGGTTTTTTTTTTCATATTAAAGTTGAGAACAGATGAGAACATGAAACTGCCAATAACAGTGATTCAACGAGAAAGCCAATTTATGGTTTATTTATAGACTGCATTCACTCCAATGGTGAGTCTTGCTTTGATAATTGCTTATCTTCTAAACAACCCAGATAAATGCATGTGGGAGAACAGCTGTCTATAAATGGTCGATCGATAATAATTGGCTCTCGTTTTTTCTTAATACGAGCAAAGTCAACTCACTTGTTCCTGCAAAGATGCCATCACTAATATTCACGAGGCCCTCTATCTCCCTCGTAATTAATTGTTAACGAGCTACAATAACCTAGGATGAACTAATAAACAACAATTGTCCTTAATAAGAATGTGCCAAGGCTTCTGGCGAAGGACCACTTAAATCGTTACTTTATTTTTTCTACTAGATGTTTTCGCTGAGGCTACCCCCCCCCCCCCTCCAACCCACACTTCAGAAAACAGAATAGAGTAGAAAATGTACTGACAGCACTACCTCCCTACGGGGGATGAGGGCTTAATGAAAATAAAGCATTTTCTGTCAATGCATATATGTAAAATGGTATACCTGTTGTTAACAAACACATCCAGCCCTTGACTTTTATTTGTCAAACGTTGTCAGGTTATTCAGTGGGACAGCGCTTCTTAACTGGGGTGCTCGCACCCCCCGGGGGTGCTGAAATCAATTTCAGGGGGTGCAGGGGGAAGGTCACATATGTGGCGGTAAAATATCAGTTTCTGTAGTGAAGGAATACGTTTGGACAAATGTATTTTTAACGCATTTTGTAAATTCAACAAACTAGTCGCACATAAACAACAACAAAAATCGCATTGATGAGTATTTTTTATTGAGTTTGTCCATGATCTTTCCTTTATTTTCTTATTGGTTTTGCCAACAATATTGCCATAATTACTGTTTTTGTTTTGGAGAATGAGCCAAATATATGACCAAGATGTACAGCACTTGTCTTTACTTTATCTTTGTAGTAACTAGGTGTTAACCAATGGTAGGGGTGCTGGACTACTTAGGCCTGACCAAAAGGGGTGCTGAGGTCGAAAAAGGTTAAGAAACGCTGCAGTAGGGAATTAGCAGTATAGTTCATCATCACAAGGATGCAATGAATATGTACCGGCTATGGGACGGTTAACAGCGGAAAATTCATAGGAGATAAATACGTACGGTCTGATTTTCATGGCAATAAATCGGCAATCTGAACTGATCTCGCCATGATTTGGACATTTAAAAAAGGTCAGTTTATGAATAACACTGTCAAATCTTATCAAGATAATTTTACTTGTTCTTGGCGGCATCCTGCTAATATACATAAATAGACGTACGAATGAGAATCTAATATAATTCCAAAATGGGGGAAAACCATCCTATCAGCTCTTCTGGTGACAATATACGTAGGACCCCGCGTAGCGTTGAAGGATGCACAGAAGTCAGTAACATCAGCTGAATGCTGCGGGATTTTTCGACACAGGATATGACTTTAATGACCTCCGGGAGTTGTGTTGGGGATCAGTCTCACTCGCTATCATGTCTTTTTCGAGAAGATGAGACATGTCTGCTCTCTGTTCCATTTTCAAATGCTTTGAGTATCTTCTTTCATGTCTAAAGATGAAGCGCACACATTATTCAAAACATGATGGCATACACATACTTACAGTCGTTTAAATATATGTATTCATACACTCAGATAAAGGGATTGCACAAACATACACACCGCGCAGGGGGGTTAATGTCGCCATTACACCTCAGATGGTGTACTGTAAGCATTACTAAAAGGTGTTTCCAACCTCCTTTTGGCCCCTTGCTGCACTCACTATAAAGTCTTCTTTACCTTCATTTCCGCGTCCTTTCTTCAATCTTCCTACCAAACCCCTCTCTCACTACTGCTCCTATTGTAACTGTGTGGTTTCCCCAGTTCCATCTTTAAACCCTTGTACTTCGTTTGCTGTGTATTATATGTATTTTAGAGGATCTGCTATAAGTTTTATGTGCATTTTAGTGTTCATTTGTCTTTATGTATTATAGCTTTTGATTCCGTTTTATTTTATGTAAATTTTTTATAAAATTTTTTTTTTAATTCCCAGATTTAACAATGATTCACGAAACGTTGGTTGGACTTTCTGTGAAATATACCATGGGCTTTATGCCCCATCACCCTACCCATCCAATATATAATATATATATTATATATATATATATATATATATATATATATATATATATATATATATATACATATATATGGCAGAAAGATGCTAAGGAAGTATTATAGTGTGTGTATTTAATCTAAACATTATTGTAAATACTTCCTAGCATAAGAATGACTCATCTACCAACAAGGACCAGTATATAATTTTAACTTCGATCTAAGCTCACACCAACCATGTACGAATAAGGAGAAACGGCTACATCGGTTTCTGTCGCCTCCATGTTGTTTTAAAAAGACAAGTCCATCGGTTTCTTTGGGACTTCAGCTCCATTCTTCATTCTCCCTGCTCACTGGAGGTGGCCACCGTTCGACTTAAGTACATTCAGTTGTTGGTCGAGCGAACTTAGGACTTGCATATCTTCATGCATTACAAAGCATGAGTGTGAGGTCAGCAATGTAAACCCAAAAACTTCAACAGATATTAGGAATATGCTGTGAAATGCAATGAGTCACAATAAGCCAGGTGAATGTGGGTGTATGTTAAGAGATTTTTCCACATAACAGAACGCCTTTTTAGTGACTATCAAAAAGAGAATAACGTAATAAATACATCAACATTAAAGATTGATCAACAATCGGCCAGAGAGAATTTATGTATACGAAAACGCTCTGAGAAAAATAAAGCATGATAAATGAGCCGATCGGAGTGATTTAGTATTTTAATAAATCAAGATCGTGAGACGACGTCGAGAAACTCCTTCGTTAGTCATCACTCGCGTAAAGTTACTAGGAATCCAATTTGACAAATATATTTCACATGATTCACACGGCTTCTCCTCAAAGGCTAAGTCACGATGAGGGAGCGTTCTACCACGACCAATGGCCCGATTACAAAGTTAGGTGACTGTCAATATCCATTCGTGAATGAAGAAGCTTTGGTTATACAGAAGATTTCGATCGGTAAAATTCCTTACGAAGAATAACTATGCAATATTAAAATCAATAAATTGTATGTCAACGTTAATAAACTGACAGTTTGACAGGGAAAACTACGCATCAGTTTTAATTCAACATCTCACGGTTGATTATTCAGCAATGAACGGAGCCTTACAAAATCCCTTATGTGATTAAAAGATTACAAAATCGTTCTTTAAAGAAAATCTTAATCATTAAGCTACAGTGCACACACACACACACACACACAACAAGAGAGAGAGAGAGAGAGAGAGAGAGAGAGAGAGAGAGAGAGAGAATATTGCGCAGTACAATCCGCTGTACGATTCACGTTTTAGGAAATAAACTGGTTTATTTGACGATTATGCAGCTAATGAAATAGATGGCAGACACACGGGAGTTTGAATTACGGGTCTTGTTGACAAGGTCCATAACAAAGACAGTCAGAAAAGCCGGATGTCAACACGACCGTTACACTACGCAGTTGAGAATAATGGAAATATTAGTTCAAATCTACTGACTACACCCGCACGCATTAACATTTATACATTGTAAGGTGTGCGTGTAACAATGGGAATTACACTGCCCCATTTTCAGCACAAAACCATCACATATCCTGACCAAGATGTTATGGAACTGTATTCTTTACTGATGCAACTAGGTAGAAATGAAGATAGCAAATGCAAGATTTAAACATTATCCTGTAATCAGCTTAAGATATTATGAGAGATGCAGCTGGCTATCTTTACAGTTAAACAAAGGTGAACTGTTATGGAGTTTAAACTTGAAGGATGATGGAGGTTAGTGTTCAAAGGAGATATACTAATAGAAAAGGGATAGCACGACCAGATAAATATATATATGTCAAAATAAAACAAAAAATTTTAATGTTATGAAAAGCACGTTTAATCGTCAATTGTCCATGAATAGAAGAGAGAGAGAGAGAGAGAGAGAGAGAGAGAGAGAGAGAGAGAGAGAGAGAGAGAATAAATAACAAGGAAACCCTAAAATAGTGGAGACAAAACAAAACGTCATTCGTTACACACATCTGAAAAGAAAAAGTGGATGCTGGTGAGGGTAAGAAATGCGGAGATCCCCAAGAGAACTCTCAAAGAGTAAAACAGGTGAATACAGTAAAATAATAATGTGGTTTTAGGGGGAAATGTGGGAAGACAGACTACTACCTAAGGGTTGCATGAGTCGAATGTTTTCCGTGCAAGCGGAAGAAGAAACTGGCATACTAATGAAGCGGCATGTGTTCAAAACAAGATGCTTTGGTTTTGAAGTCAAATAATAAATGCAAAATGAGGTGACGTTGATGATACTTCTATCATGATATAAAAGTGTGGTGCCCGGTAATAAAGTCACAGGGAAAAAAGTAACATAAAAAAAGTCACAATTTTGGTTGGAAAAAAGTCGCATTAATTCATGGTGGCTTGTAATCTTTACGTTATGTTTTAGGTTAGGTTAGGTTAAGTTACTTTCTTCCTGGGACTTAATTACCGGCCGCAACAAAATTATTATAACTTTTTCCTGTGACTATTTACCTGGATTCAAAAGTATTAGCGCCGAGTACCCCTTCAAACCTTCTGCTCAAGGGGTTTGACGCTTTCATACTTTTCTTTTAAGCTTCACGTGTCTTTATCTTAAAGCATAACAATATAAGTAATTCCATGTCTAAGTTGGGAAAAATAAAAGTAGCGTCCTCGCCATTGCCCACTGCAAAACAAAATCACGATTTAGGATACGGTCATGTTATCTGTATTTCACGGTAAATTTGTTCGCTTGCTGCATGATTTGTCATGTTTCTCGTGATTAGAATTATTCCAAATGTGAAAATTAAAAAAAGGAAAACATCGCACTGATTTCTAATAGATTCACTTCAATCTTACTTGTATTTTATAATAATAGATCTTAAAGATGAAAGGAAATTGGTTATTTTAAGAATGACGAAAATACAAAATCTCAAAATACTATGTAAATTTGATATGGCGACTATACTTCAGGTAACATTATATATATATATATATATATATATATATATAATATATATATATATATGTACACACACACACACACACACACACACATATATATATAAGTTATATATAATATTATCTATTAATAAATAATTATATATAGTATAAGTTATCAGGACTATGAAATTATATATAATAAATTTACATTTGCAAATTTCTGATAATTTGGAAAAAATGACCAAGAATAAATTTCTGATCCTTTTTTCATGATTACTTTTCTGACCTTGAAAAATAACAATCACAAACAAAAACATGAATCTAAAATAAACAAATCAGCAAAGGAAAACTTGAAACAAACAAACAAAATCGACCTGGAAAACCTGGAATAAACAATGGCAGCAATGCCATCCACCTTCTCTGCACTGGATGCTTTGTTCTGACAAAAGGAAGCCCATAAGGGCACTTTTATTCATAAGCTTTCATTGTTCCTAATTCTGTTGTCTCAGATCTTGCACTGTTTTCTTACTCTTCGAAACGATGTTGTAAACAGACCCAGTCCCGTACACACAGCTTTCGCTGTCTCTTGTGCGTGAATTCAAAGTGTGACGTCTTGTTTTCAACAACGAGCGATGATATTACTCATTTTTCTCATTCAAAGTGTAAAGTCTTGCTTTCAAAAGAGAATAATTTTGCAACAGAGGGTAATGATATCGCTCATTTTTCTATATTTACTTTTCGAAGGCCCTAACATAAGAGATGAAATAACTGTCTGGAGCCAAGGTTATGTTCTATTTATGCTCCGTTTTTATGCCTCGGGATACTTGCATTCATTTTCATAGTTGAAGATGCAGTTTTATGGCTTTGCAGTTGACGTCATCTTATGCAAACGTCGCATTGAAACCGAGTCCAACTCATAAAATTCATGTGGAAGTAGGTGGCCTTATGCTACAGTTACGTTTCGGTTCAGATGTCCCTATTGATTTTTTTTAAGTCATGCAGTATATTTATTATGACAGAAAGAACCACAATTTTCCTCAATATTGAGGGTTTACTCCTATTGGAGACTAATCATATTTTATCATTTTCAGTTATCGTCAACGTGATTAATTTTCCCATTTCATTATAGTATAGAACTGAGTGATTATATGCAATGAAAAGAGAGAGAGAGAGAGAGAGAGAGAGAGAGAGAGAGAGAGAGAGAGAGAGAGAGAGAGAGCGAGACCAATAAGTTCTACACATCCGTTGCTTTTATCTAACCCTAGTTGATCACTGCAGCTCTTGGCGGTCTTATCGACTATGTAAACCACAATTCCTGGGTCAGTTCAGAACATACGATCTATCTTTCCCCACCTCTACATCGTTAAGTCCATTTTTTGTCGGATGCACCAAAAATAGCACATAAAAAGAGCGACGGCGGGCAACAAGAGCGGAAAATCCCTGTGGGGAACACCACTGGGAAGTGTTCTGCGGGATGTAATGCAGACTCAAGACCTCCCTCTGGAGATAAATGGCGAGAGAAATCAGGAATGATTCAGTGTATCATGTAAATGCTCTCAACCTTGAGCGGTTTTCTTAGGGCTATTTGATTCCTTTAATAAATGCATATGAAATGCAGATCCCAGGTTCAGCTGCTGGCAGGGTTTCTTCAATATTATCTTTATTAAGACGAAGAAGTGTCTTTCAACAACTATCAGGATCTCTATACATGAAAACTGAAATTTGCGGTAAAACTAGCAAAGAAGGCCTTCGTTAGGTTTATTTCTTTTTTACCTTATTTGTCTCCATTAGAAATTGGGTCATTATGAAATGGTTTTCCGTGAATCAAAGCTGCTGGTTAAACGTTTCCCGTGAATCAAAGTTGCATATAAACCAGCCATTTATTAATCATAAGCCTAAAGAGAATTCTCAATGGCGTTTGAACTGAATATAAAATTTAGTCCAAAGGCCAAGCCCTGGGACCTATGAGGTCATTCAGCACTGAAACGGATACTGTAAAAGTTTGAAAACCTCGCAGTTGTATTGCACTATGAATCAATTATTCGGAGCGGGTGGAAAGTAAGATGGAAGAAAGAGACTATGAACGGATGTCCAGCAAAAGGAACGAATGGGGTTACAGCTAGGGACCGAAGGGACGCTTCAAAGAATCTTATTAGGCAATGCCTACACCGCATCGCATAAGGTGCACTGACGGCACTAGCCCCCTACCCCATAACTGAAAAGGGAGTAGACGATACTCAGCCCACCATTTTTGACTAAAATACAAATAAAGATGTATCCTTGGGAACTGCTTTTCAGTAGGTCGCATCAAGGATAGGGCTTTCAAATATTTAGCAGCAAATAACTCATTAACATCGAATCCATTATAGCTTGGAATAACTTATACTCGAAGGGAAAGTGCACCTGGTCTGATCATTCTTCAAATAAATGTATTAGTAGGTAATACAGGGTAGAGAAGTTAAGTTGACTGACACCAATGACCAGCCCAAAAAGGGGTTGAGCAAAATCGTGGTCAGGGTAGGTGCTCCCTTTGGATGTAAGTAATTCCGAAGGTATAATGAATTAAGGGGTTATTACGGCTTAATGTGTGAAAGTATAAGCATATTACGTTGGTTTGTCTGCATGGTGTTTTTACGTTGCATGGAACCAGTGGTTATTCAGCAACGGGACCAACGACTTTACGTGACTTCGAACAACGTCGAGAGTGAACTTCTGTCACCAGAAATACACATCTCTGACCCCTCAGTGGAATGGCCGAGAATCGAACTAGCGACCACCGAGATGGCAGGCCAAGGCCAAACCGATCATGCCACTGAGGCGCTCGCATATTGCGTTAGGACGCTAGATGTTTCTTGCTGGCACTAGGAAACTGCTCCACACGCCGACTACAATGTATACTGTAAGACCGCCTATTGAACCATGTTGTGGGGGCTCTTCTCTCATATCGCAGCAACATGGCCAATAATTGAAGTTGCGGACCTTCACTTGATTTCACATCTCGTCTTTAATTTGAGACGTTCATAGCTAGAAACTTTAGTGATTTACAAGGACATCAACCACCTGTCTAACTGCGATTCCATCCGATCGCCCACTAGGACAACAAGTACCATAACGCCACTTCCATGTTCCACGTTCTTGTTTGCATTCTCTTGGCTGCCTGCCTTCCTATGATTAGGAACGGGCAAACTTCCTCCTCATACCACCACTTTCTGCAATACAAAAAAAGGCTTCCAAGTTATTGGACTGGTCGTGACAACAGCTCCTTCGCCAATCTTCTTCTTCTTCTTCTTCCCAGCTTTAACCCATTTTTATATGGGGTCGGCGTTGTGAATGAGTCGTCTCCATCGATTTCTGTCCTGTGCATCGTTCTCGTTAATACCTTTCCATAACATATCTTCCCCTGCACAATCCCGCCATCTCTTTCTTGGTCTTTCCTTGTTCCTTCTACCCCGCACTTCCATTTCCATCGTGTCTTCCAGCATGATGTTCCTCTCTTCGCCAATGACAGAGCGAAAGAACTAAGTTACATAAACGAATATATCGGACTGACCGTTACTAAAGCTTCTTGCCCAATGTCAGAGCGATGGAGCTGAGGTAAGTTGAATAATGATGAAATCTGATCACTGCTGAACTCGTCTGGAAATATTATTTGCAAATAAAGTTATAGCAGTATTCAGGGACATCTCCATCAAGTGAAATTCAGCTTCGTTTCGGTCAGTCAAAACATGCGATCTCTTAAGAGACTCTCAAGGACTCAAACTGATTTGAGTCTGGTCAAGAGAATCTTTACAACTTAATTCCTGCGTCTACTTCCAAAGAATCAAATGTCAGGTCTCACTCTCTCAAGTTCTTTCGTTCACTAGAGTTATCTCATCTTAAATGGTATCCCTCACTCGTCCCTTTTGGGAACATTACTCCCATATTTTGGGTGACTCCTCCTCACTTCCTCCTACAGTTCTCAATATCTTCCCCACGGATGCTATTCAATTCCTTTCCTATGGTGATAAAGACTAAATCATTGGTTAAACATGATCAGGCTCAACTACCAAGGAACCTAACACATAATATTTAATTTACCAATAATTTGCATTGAATGTAAAATCACAAAATTTTCAAGATATAATTTGATTAAAATACACACACATACACGGTAGGCGGGTTTTGCCATCAAAAAGGGCGCCCACGAGATCCCTGACCTGCAATCCAATCATTCGCACATTGAGTTTTCCTGTTATCTCCGAGTTACAAAACCTCTTTTGCTTTTAGTCTGTACGATTCCAGAACACTTATTCCACTCCTTTCTGGCAAGCTTAGACATAAGCTTTTGCTTTCCCGTACCATTCCGCTGGCACACTTAGACATTCACACACACAACACACCGCACACTTCACACACACACACACACACACACACACACACACATATATATATATATATATATATATATATATATATATATATATATATACTATATATGTAAAATCTACTGGTCATTTTTACCAGATACGTATAAAACTGAAACAGCCACAATGCCCTCTTAACTTCTCAAATTTCAAATATATATATATATATATATATATATATATATATATATATATATGTGTGTGTGTGTGTGTGTGTGTGTGTGTGTTTGTCTGTCTGTGTATTTACACATTTATGTTTGTGTGATGGTTATTCATTCTTTTCATTCGCAAAATAACTAAAATTGAGTGTGCATTAAAAAAATAATTATTAATAAATAAGCTTCATGAAAAGGGAAAGTAAATATATTTAAGAGGAAAACCAGTCATGTAATTGAACACAAGAAGCAAATAGCACGCACTTGGCGAAAAGCCACGCACTGCCTGGCATCATCCTTATAATCTTTGTATTATTCCCCCACGTGTGAAAGGGAACGAGAAAAATCTATGCTTGTGTCCTCTTAACTTTCACTTGGGGAAGAAAGGCTTATTCATGACAACTGACCCTCTTTCCACCCACCCCTTCTCTCTCTCTCTCTCTCTCTCTCTCTCTCTCTCTCTCTCTCTCTCTCTGTTTGTTTCCGACGCGCGTCTACTGAAGCTGAAATCACTGGAGTTCTTAAAAACCCTTAATCTTGTAAGTAAGGGTGAAACCGAAGTGAATGAGAGCCGCCCTTTTCTAAAAATGAATTAAAACTTTAGTGGTTAGTTTAAAACAACCCTAAGAAAACTAGGTCAGATAACTTTGAATTGTCACTGAAAAATGTAATGACATAAGGGTAAGTCACCTGGATTCAACGCGCGAATTGTGACCTAATCTACCGTTATGATTTCATTATCTAATTTTCTATTGAAGTTGACGGGGAAGCACAACGTATTATTATTATTATTATTATTATTATTATTATTATTATTATTATTATTATTATTACCATAATTATTTTTTATCACAGTCCTCCAATTCAACTGGGTGGCATTTATAATGTGGGGTTCCGGGTTGCATCCTGCCTCCTTAGGAGTCCATCACTCTTCTTACTATTTGCGCCGTTTCTAGGATCACACTCTTCTGCATGAGTCCTGGAGCTACTTCGGCCTCTAGTTTTTCTAGATTCCTTTTCAGGGATCTTGGGATCGTGCCTAGTGTTCCTATGATTATGGGTACAATTTCCACTGGCATATCCCATATCCTTCTTATTTCTATTTTCAGGTCTTGATACTTATCCATTTTTTCCCTCTCTTTCTCTCCAACTCTAGTGCCCCATGGTATTGCGACATCAATGAGTGATACTTTCTTCTTGATTTTGTCAATCAACGTCACGTCTGGTCTGTTTGCACGTATCACCCTATCTGTTCTGATACCATAGTCCCAGAGGATCTTTGCGTGATCGTTTTCTATCAGTCCTTCAGGTTGGTGCTCATACCACTTATTACTGCAAGGTGGCTGATGTTTCTTGCACAGGCTCCAGTGGCGGGCTTTTGCTACTGAATCATGCCTCTTTTTGTACTGGTGCTGTGCAAGTGCCGGACATTCGCTTGCTATGTGGTTTATGGTCTCATTTTTCGTATTGCACTTCCTACATATGGGAGAGATGTTATTTCCGTCTATCGTTCTTTGAACATATCTGGTTCTTAGGGCCTGATCTTGTGCCGCTGTTATCATTCCTTCAGTTTCCTTCTTGAGCTCTCCCCTCTGTAGCCATTGCCATGTGTCATCGCTGGCCAGTTCTTTAGTCTGTCTCATGTATTGTCCGTGCATTGGTTTGTTGTGCCATTCCTCTGTTCTGTTTGTCATTCTCCTGTTTCTGTATATTTCTGGGTCTTCGTCTACTTTTATCAGTCCTTCTTCCCATGCACTCTTGAGCCACTCGTCTTCACTGGTTTTCAGATATTGCCCCAGTGCTCTGTTCTCGATGTTGACGCAGTCCTCTATGCTTAGTAGTCCCCTCCCTCCTTCCTTTCGTGTGATGTATATTCTGTCCGTATTTGCTCTTGGGTGTAGTGCTTTGTGTATTGTCATATGTTTCCTAGTTTTCTGGTCTATGTTGCGGAGGTCTGCCTTCGTCCATTCCACTATTCCTGCGCTGTATCTGATTACTGGCACTGCCCATGTGTTTATGGCTTTTATCATGTTTCCGGCGTTGAGTTTTGGACTTGAGTATCGCCTTGAGTCTCTGCATATATTCTTTCCTGATCGTGTCCTTCATCTCTTGGTGTTTTATATCCCCTCCTTCCATTATTCCCAGGTATTTGTATCCCGTCTCATCTATGTGATTGATGTTGCTCCCATCTGGCAGCTTTATCCCTTCAGTCCTTGTTACTTTGCCCTTTTGTATGTTGACTAAGGAGCATTTTTCTATTTCAAACTCCATCCTGATGTCCCCAGATACAATCCTTACAGTCTGGATTAGGTTATCTATTTCCTTGATGCTCTTACCATACAGCTTGATGTCGTCCATGAACATCAGATGGTTAATTCTGTTGCCTATTTTCTTGAGTTGGTACCCAGCATCCATCTTCTGCAGTACTTTTGTCATGGGAATCATGGCTACTACGAAGAGTAGTGGGGACAGAGAATCGCCCTGGAAGATCCCTCTCCTGATATTAACCTTTGCTAGTCTTATTCCAGAGCTTGTAAGTATTGTATTCCAGTTGCGCATTGTATTTTTGAGGAAGGTGATGGTGTTTTCCTCTGCCCCATATATTTTCAGGCATCCTATTAGCCATGTGTGTGGTATCATGTCGAAGGCTTTCTTATAGTCTATCCATGCCATGCTTAGGTTGGTTTTCCTTCTCTTACTGTTCTTCATTACCATTTTGTCTATCAGGAGCTGGTCTTTTGTGCCCCTACACTTCCTTCTGCAGCCTTTCTGTTGGTGGGGGATGTGTTTGTATCCTCTAGGTAGTTGTATAGCCTTTCGCTGATGATACCTGTTAGTAACTTCCACATTATTGGTAGGCAGGTGATAGGCCTGTAGTTACTG
Source organism: Macrobrachium nipponense (assembly GCF_015104395.2). Lineage (NCBI taxonomy): Eukaryota > Metazoa > Arthropoda > Malacostraca > Decapoda > Palaemonidae > Macrobrachium > Macrobrachium nipponense. Next base: position 5,804,328 of record NC_061095.1, read on the forward strand.
GCTATATTTCCCTTACTCTTGTCTTTCTGGACTAAGGATGTTCTTCCTGTGGTCATCCATTTGGGCGCATGGTGATTTGTGATACAATGCTGGAGTTGTTCTGCTATTCTTGGGTGTAGGGCCTTGAAGTTTTTGAGCCAGTATCCATGGACTTCATCAGGACCTGGGGCTTTCCAGTTGGGCATTTTCTTTAGTTGGTGTCTGACTGTGTCTGTCGTGATGTCAGTGAATCTTTGTTTTATTCTCCCTGTTTCTTCAGCCTTGACTTCCTAGAGCCATGTTGCATGTTTGTTGTGTGATACCAGATTATTATTATTATTATTATTATTATTATTATTATTATTATTATCATTATTATTATTAAAAAGGAGCAAGTATTCATTTGGTAAAGCAAGCCTCCATCGAACAGAGATTTTATATCTGAAAAGATACAACGGACAACAGCAATTGACAATATATTCCCATTTAGAGCAGGGGAAAGTTAATAATGGGTTGACCAAACCCGATGGATTTTGAGACTGTACGCTTTGACGGCTTTTGGAAAAATAAAATATTTACTCTTTCACGACTTACATATCATCATGAGATTAGAGTTTCAAAGTTCGTTCTATTAAACAGATAAAAACTAATTATCATTATTATTCAGAAAATGAACCCTATATATCTGACTTCAAATTCAAGCTTCCGAAGACTACAGTGTTCAATGGAAAGATGTGACAAGGTAATGGGAAATACAGAAATGTTAATGAAAACGAAAGCAGTGGAAAAAAATACAGAAGCTTGAACTCTCTCCCATCTTCATTTGAAGCTCATTTTCTTTGCTCTGTTTTCTCTTCCATGTTTCGCATCTCCTCATACACACACGAAGCCCTTTCTCTTTATTTTAAACGTACATTTTTTTTACCAATTAAAAATTACTTGACTTTTGCATATCAAGATTTAGAACAATTTCTTAGCTATATATCCTTTTACCTCTTTTTAGTTTGGACGAGAACAGTAATAACTCCTCGTTTTTCTTTGGATTCAAATTTACCTAGATTGGGAGAACAGTACGTAAACATTAGAAGGCACCCTTCCAACTTAGTAATGACTCAGGTCCCAAAACTTCCAAATATTTTTCATCATTACTCACGAGCATACCTGTGCGATCCCTCATTTGTGCTAAAAACAAAGGTCTACATTTTACAAGACAAAAATAGAACAAAATAACAAAATCACTGGCGCCACCTGGCTCCCCTTCCCTCCACAACTCACACAAACGCGCACACACCCACACCGTTCTGGGCTGTCTTCTGATGAAACCGGCCCATTTCCTCTGACGTGATACGGTCCATTCGCTGGGCAAGTGATTAATCTGCCAATCTGGATTTTATGTTGCTGGTTGTCCATAGCTCTCTGACAGTGATGCATTTATACTACCGTTTTCTTTGATATTCAGCTCCTTATCAAGCGCATCTCAATCAATTTCTGCTGCTCGTCGCTCTCTATCGCTTCACTGAGCAGTGTCTATCTGAAATTACATTTCAGGGACTTGGAAGTGATGCCAGCAGGTCTATAGCTTCATGCACTATTTGCGTGGGGTTTCAGACTTTTACTGATGTTTATGCTCGTATGTATGAAAATGTGTTTGTGTCTGCTGGTGTCTCGTCATTTATCCGATATTTTCTCCTCCTGTTTTTTCATTTTTTCATAAACGGAAACCTCATCTGTGGAAGACTGCTTTGCTAGTTTTGGACCTGTCTGACATATTCCACACAATTACTCGACTGTTTTGTAAAATAATGCTTTCTTTTTCTACGGGGTTGCAGTATTTGCGTGTAGAATGCATGAATCAACAGTTAATTATTCAACAACGCCTCCGTTTCCCTTGTATATCTGCAAGAATGACACGGCGATTTTTTTTTATTGAGTGGCTGCGTGAAATGGCTATGAATATAAAGACGATTTTGCAAAGGGACTTCATTTTTCGACTCGGCTGTTAGCGCGTCTACTCTAAGGTTTTTCCACACACACGGGAAGTAAGTCGTTACTAAAAAATTGCCTAATTTATGCATTATATCCTTCATTTACTTTTATTATTAAAGTTATTCTGGTTACTGGATTCCTCAAGTTTACTATGCTCGGTTTTTATTAGGTTTATTTCATGTTTCAGGAAGGAACGATTCAGTCTGCGTGAAAATTATGGAATGAAAACATTCATTTAGGTAGTAATACAGTTAAAAAGTGTAAGCTTATATTTTGGGAATATCTCAATAAACAAAGAAATTACAAAATACAAAGAAAAATCTTCCACTTCATGAAACCTTTACATATGATATTTATTGAAATATATTTCGTGCATGTTATCACGAAGATTACGATGAGCTGAAGAAGGCAGGTCTCATTTAGCCTTTCCAGTTAATGCAGAATTCGCATTGCAATCAATATTGCAAATGGATCAGAAGAAAATCATTCGCCTTAAAAATTTCAATTCCGTTCAGCTCAGAGAAATGATTTAATTGGTTTCAACTGCCTCAGGCGCTCTTATTATCACGTTGAAGGAACCGAGGAATAATCTGCTCGCTCAGTGTTAAGACAAGCGCTTGTTCATAACCAATAACATATAAATACGTCAAAGTAATAAAAGGAAATGAAAAAAAAAATTATAAACAAATAATACCTATTCATTCATTCAATGGCAAATATATCGTTGCTTTACTAAATAATACCCCGTAGGAGGGTAGGGCCATTAGTGCATCTCATGGGGTGTACTGTAGGCATTAACTAAGGTTCTTTGCAACGTCCCTTCGGCCCCTAACTGCAGCCCCTTTCATTCATTTGACTGTAACTCCGTTCGTATTCTTTCTTCCAGCTTATTTCCATCCTCACCTAAAAGTGATTTCATTGTGCAACTGCTTTGAGGTTTTCTTCCTGTTACACCTTTCACACCTTCCTAGTCTCAATTTCCCTTTCAGCGCTGAATGACCTCCTAGATCCCAAGTTTGAAAATCCAAGTTACGACACGTCAATTCCGTGGCGCGCATGCGCAAGAGGAAGCGGAATTGTGACATGAATATATATATATATATATATATAAATATATATATATTATATATATATATATATATATATATATATATATATATATATATATATATATTATATATATATATATATATATAGTATATTATATATATATTATATATATATATATATATATATATATAGATATATATATATATATATAATATATATATATATATATATATATATATATATATCTTCAATGGCAGAGTTCAAGTCATTTTACGTAAAATTAATTTTACAGCTGCAAAAATAAATAAATAAATAAATATAAAACACACACAATTTCATATATGTAAAAGTGGAAATAGCTTAATTAAAAATAAAATTAAAAATAAATATATAACATTTCAATTATTATATTTTCTGAACCAACGCTTGTAACTGAGTACTCTCGTAGGATGCCACTATTTTCAAGAAAGGATTAAGAATCTGAATAAATATAAAGAACTAATAACTAAGCCGGACAAAAGACAGGTTAAGGTCATTTTGAGCCTTATACATGAATCATAAAACATTCCCCAACCAGGGACAGTGATAGTAACGTAAGAACATACTATAGGCTACGCATCCTACAGTCAAGTTCATCAACTTGCCGAAAAACGAGTTCCCTTATGTTAAGCATTCGCAGTCCACACTCCAATTCAATTCTGAAAAAATGCATATTCTCAAGAACGATCTTGTCCAGGAAATCTCCGCACAACTATGTCTCCAAACAGGTTCCAAGACTTTAACGATCACACGAGGTACTTCGAACATTCATGTAAACATGTTCTAAGCAATGTTTCCAGCAAGATTCAATGCAAGTTTACATCTCGTGTGTGCGCAACCCAAAACTAACAAGAATACTTGAAAAAATGAGAATACCTTGCGAAATGACTGCTCAATTTATAACAAGAGGAGTCTCTGACTATTCAACCATTTTCAAAGTTGGTTATCGACTAAACAATTTTTAACACAATATTCGAAAGATCTTTTAAATGCTACCTATCAATCAGTTCCACTTTTTTGCGTCTTTACTTACTAATAATTAATCATAACGCAAAAACTAAAACTTTTACCACATAACGCTGCTCTCTTTATGAATAAACTGGATGCAGTCACTTTCTACCCTTGGAGGGGACAATTCAAAATTTTTGTTCACCGTGGCACCCTTTTAAAAAGAAATTCAACATCACGAAATCTCATAAGCTGTTGCAGATGGCTGTGCTGGACGGAGCCTTCAGTTCTTTGTGCTCCCTGAAGGAGAGCTTGATGGACGAATATCCTTTAGCCGGCCAACCCCTACTCTACAGAAGGCATGCAAATAACTCTTTCCTGTTGCTTTGGGGTATGGACAAGACTGATACCATGTCAATGCAACCTAGCACAATATCCACAAGCAAATAAATAAATCTAAATAAATTGCTAAATCTGGGCCCTACCTTTTACACTCACTGTCGTTGGTGATGGTGCTGTACTACCAATAATCCTCCTAATGATACATATAATTACCACCATTAATGCATTTGCTAATGCTTACTTAAATTCTTTACCTACTCTATTCCAAAAGGGCTTTTACTTTAACGTCTGAGTAGAATAGCTTCATGAAGAAATTTCATACCCCGACCAATACTTTCTGAACAAATGCTGCCATCTAAACATCTTTATAACAATCTTTATAACTTATAAACAAAATCAATTTTCCAAAACTCATAATATCCACGGTTCTAAAATTACGTTTTATGCTAGTGGCCCATTACTCATTATAATAAATATATTCATCAGAATATATAAGAAATTATCAATCGATACCCAATAATCCTCCTAAGAATATTGGTTCTTTTTTTCTTTACCGGAAAGACAAGACTTAACCCTTCGATGACGTGAGGGGACATATGAGACAGTTCATCTGGTTCAGGTGTGACCGGAGGGAGGTACCTCGACGGCACCCATAACTGATGTCAAGAATTCTCCCATCAAACACATAATTCACAAGAATTAGAAAACACCCCAATTACTTTTAAAAAAACACATAAATTATGAAGATTTAAAAATTATTACAAGCCTCCACGCACACGTACATTATATATATATATATATATATATATATATATATATAGTATATATCTATATATATATATAATATATATATATATATATATATATATTATATATTATATAATATATATATTTATATATATAGATATATATATATATATATATATATTATAATATAATTGTTAATATAGTCCACAGAGAAAAGAGAGAATTAAAATGACTCGAGTAGCTCGATAATTTCGCCTTCCACCAGGCCTTTTCAAGAGCTTTAGTTTAACTCAGTTAAAATAAAGCTCTTGATGAGGCCTGGTGGAAGACGAAATTATCGAGCTACTCGAGTCTTTTGTTCTCTCTTTTCTCCTGTGGACTATATTGACATATCCCACTTCGTGTTATGAAGATTATATATATATATATATATATATATATATATATATATATATATATATATATATATATATATAATGTACGTGTGTGGAGGCTTGCAATAATTGTTAAATCTTCATAATTTATGTCTTTTAAAGTAATTGGGGTGTTTTCTAACTCTTTTTGTGAATTGACTATACATATGATCATATATATATATAATATATATATATATATAGATATATATATATATATATATTGTATAGATATACATATACATATACATAATATAACCCACCTATAATGTAGAAGCAATTTAAATGAAACATATAATACAATGATCACAGATCTCAATAAAAAGTAAAGACAACAAAGGAAAACGCCCTTCGAAACGGGACAGGACAAGAAGAAAGTAAAAAAGAAAAATACTACATTGGAGGACTTACAGCAAGCATCCGAAAGTTCGTCCTCCCCATCCTCGCAGTCGGGGTTGTCGTTGCACCATCGACTCCTCGACAAACACCGCCCGCTGGAACACTCGAACTCTCCCTTGGGACAACCTGCAACAGGAGAGAGAATTGAAACGACTATAAACTTGTTACTCTCGGAAAACATTCGACTTGTTCATTCTGTCAAATATTTTTCTTTTCTTTCAGTCTTGTTCTGGTGGATTTTGGCGAGTTATCATGGCCTCTTTTTCGCCAGCACCAGACTGCTAAGGTCTGCTACAAGTTGCAATCAGCTGATTATTTGGAATATGAGAAAATAACTTATATAAACCTTCAACTCTATGCAGGTACTTAACTAATCCATTTTTAAATACTTTTCCCTATTTTTCACTCCAACTTATTTTAACTGCTTTTGGGTCTCGTTATGATCCACTGCCGCTTGCACCAGAACATTACAATTTGATACCTTCTCCTCTTCTTCTTCTTTTTTTTTTTTTTTTTCAACTTTCCTAATTTATTCGGAGTCCTGGTCCTTTGCTTACAAGTTAACAAAACAAAATGTTCAAGAATCGAAGTGTTACTCTTTTGGAATGCTGACTTCTTTCTTTATAAGGTAAATAATACTCTGTTTTTTCGTGTTATATGTTTCTTTCTACAAAGCCGTATTTCATACAAAATACATCCTAATCTTCCTAGTAGCCACTTTCAAAATCTCTGTGGCACTGTCTGGTTTGGATTTCTAATTTCAAGTCTTACTTAGTGGATATCCAATATTTCAGGTCAGAATTTCTTTTTTATTCTATTAATTTTTTTCTTTTCAATATGCACCTTTAAAGGTCTATTTCTTAAGAGCCAATACTCCATTTCGGGAAATATTCTGTTAGTGTATATTCATCCTTAAAGACCTCCAATCCTTACGAAAATGGCCTGAGGGAAAATAGCATAAAAAGAAAGAATGTATCATCTCCATGAAAAAGACAATTTAACATGTTCGTCTGCTCGCGTCCCCCTTTGTACCAATTATCTTTGTTTTCCCACGTCCCTTTGAAACCAATTCCTTCCATCGTGCAGGAATTGTTGCAATAGTAAGGTCAACGTGACAGACACAATGACGAACAAACAGAAAATAATATATAATACCAGGCCCTAACCCCTGCACTACCACCTGGCACTGTCCGTAGGAGAATAAATTACTAAAAAGCTAAACATAACCATTAGACAAAAATACCACGAACAAACGTTAGAACGAAACTAAAATCGCCCTCGTGTTTATTCATTTCTCTGAATGAACTGCCTTTCCCTTAAAATATTCCTCTCTTAAGTTTCTCCTTTTTCATAATGAGCAAAATTAAATTTTCTTTTCACGGTGACGTCTCTCCCTTCCGATCATCTGACCATTTTCGCTTTCGAGTCTTTAGTCGCTATCTCCTAGCTCCTGAGCTCTCTCTCTCTCTCTTAAAAAAAAAAAAAAAAAAAAAAAAAAAAAATGTCCTTCCCTCTCCAATTTCCTTTCGTTAAGTTTCCCATTTTCGACTCATCTCTAAAGAAAATCAACTTCTCTTGTGACTAACTGCGCTTCTTCATCCACCTGATTCTGATGTCAGCGACGCCAATTTGCAGAAATCAATCAGTTAATATACCCAAACTTTTCGTATCCCATTTGACTTTCGTTTTTGAGGATGTCTTCCAAATCATTCAATTTTCTCCGCGCCTTTAAGCCTCCTTCACTTAAGAATGTCTGTATTGCATATCAAAGCTGCGTTCCTCCCTTGGACTTCTTTACTTATTCCTAATTTATCTAAATGCGTTTTCTTCAACCTTATTTATAATCGTTCATAATGAGCGAATATTTGTATGGAATCACCCTAAATGGCTATAAACTTTAAAAAAAATTGCTTCTACAGACACAAAGCAAAATGCCCAAATGTAAACAAAGAAAAAACACAGAAGAAAACAACAAATATTTAAGCTGATACAGAAATGAGAGAGAGAGAGAGAGAGAAGAGAGAGAGAGAGAGAGAGAGAGAGAGAGAGAGAGAGCGTGCACGGTGCAACCTGAGAATAGTCAAAATTGATCAACCGATAAGCTAGCTCACAGAGATGCCCGGGAAAGGATTATGGTACAAGGGATTTGGTGATCGTCAAATGACGGCTTAAGTGATCAAGACGGCAGGTACCTCAAAACAAGAGAGGGAGAGAAAACGAAAACTATCTCTGATTTAGCACGCATATGTATATGACATTTTGTATATGCAATCGTACATGAAAGGTTACCTGGGTTATCTGGAAGTAAACCCTTATTTGTACGCGCACAAACATATACATATATATATATATATATATATATATATATATATATATATATATATATATATATGAAGGTAAAGCCACTAGGAATTTTAAAAATGAAAAGACAAAGTGCCAAGTACTTTCGTGTATTTAACACATCTTCGGGGGCACATCTTCGTGTTAAATACACGAAAATACTTAGCACTTAGTCTTTTCATTTTTAACTTTCCTACTGACCATTTCAAGCCCTGCGATGCCTAGGTTTTCTTAAATATCTTTTTAAATATCAACTGTATCTTCCTGAAAATTTGGTACAACATGTTTTACACCTTCCGCTAACATATGACAATATAATTAAGTACCCTGAATTAATAATTAAGGCACTTTACTTAGAAAATTTTCAATTTCCTCAGTATTAGTTGTAATTATACGAACACCTGTCGTTGGCTTAGCCAAAGAGTTATGAAAGAAGCCCCTCCCACTCCTCTCTTTCTTACTCTGTCTGATACTTATGAATGGAATAGTGTACTACCATATGTTTTTTTACGTCATAAAATGTACACGAACTACCATTTATTACTGATTACTTTTCATAAAGCCATTTGTATGTTTTTATTTATCATGTACCTTTCTTATCTATTTCCATGAGAATGGTGTGGTATTGGCAACTTTAGATTATTATTGGAGATATAAATATGGAAGGAAAAAAACTGATCATAGTTTATTTAAAAGTAAGATCACTATATACATTATTTTATTATATAGATCCAATAAAGTATGTACAATATATACAGAAATTTTACAGATTTTGAAGTAAATTTTTGCAGTAACCATGAAAACAGCATAGACATACAAAATGAAAAACTTGTGGATAAATATATCAAAACTTATTAATTACAGGACTATATATACACACGTATAAGGATATTTCAGCTCACTCCCCATCACTGTCTAAAAACAGATCGTTCTCGTCATCACTGGCGACGTTGACAACGATTGGATCTATGCAATCCCGGACGTTGTCAGTAAGCCAGTATTCGTTCTCGAAAGCTTGACTTCGTTGGACAGCTCCTTCCCACACCTGTTTAGTGACAGCAAGCCTTGCTTCCTCCAGTCTGGCCTTTAGGTCTGCCCTGGTGAAATGCCGTAACGATGAACGTACATTTAGCTTCATATGCGCCCATACCTGCTCGATGGCATCGAGTTCAGGATGGGCGGGTGGAACCCGGACGACAATATAAACACACCAGAACAGCTTGTAACTACTGCCCCTCTAATTTTCAGCGAGTATATTTTCCAGTATATATATACTCTAAATAAACCAAGAGGTCATAATAATCTCCCAAAATAATGAAACACAAATAAACTTTATTGCATAAACTAATTTGGATATATAAAACAATAATCCATAAAGTAATTTAAAAATGTAAAACGCTATACGTCATAATCGTAGTACGGTACACTTTCATTCATATTTTGTTAACAGGGAGAGAAAGAAGTGGGCGGGCCGTCTTTCCTAACGGTGTCCGAAAGTCTCAGTCAAAGGCAAAGAAAATTGGAAATGTTCAAGAGTAAAGGGCCATTATTAATAATTTTAGATACTTAGTTATATTGCCATACATTAGCGGAAGGTCTAAAACATGTTGGGCCAAAATTTCAAGAAGATACAGTTGATATTTAAAAAGATATTTAAGAAAACCTATGCATCGCAGGCCTTGAAATGGTCAGTAGTGGCCTCAGCTAATCAACAAAATCACGTGCTTACTTTTGCGATTTCTTAGAATATATATATATATATAATATATATATATATATATATATATATATATATATATATATATATATATATATCTGACGATTACATATGGTGTTCAGGCACCTCAAGAAGAGGGGAGCTCATTGATCGATGGACAAGTTGCAAGGGAGATCATGGAAATGGAAGTGGTAGGGACACGAAGATGAAGGTCTCAGAGAAGATAGAGAGATAGCATTTGAAAAGACATGAGAGATCAAAGGAATTGACGGAAGGACACTAGATCGAAATACCTGGAAAAGGCTCCTTAAATACAACCACCCCCATTGGGATTAAGCTGAGAAAAAGAAGGCGACAGACTATGTAGACAGGTTATGGGAAGCACTTCATTCATACATAAATATTAAGGTCAAATATGTAAAAGGGAAAATGTCAACAGCTCTGCTTCTTTCGAAATTAATTTTGAATAAATCCCTTGAGATTCCAACTGTCGTAATCGTTTAAAATTATCTTTTGAAAAGAGAGCTAATCAACTCATTTTTCGGTCCAGCTTCCACTGCAAATGCCTAGTCACCCCAAAATTATAGGAAAATGTCGCTTTAAAAGCACTTACATACACACACACGCAACCACAAAACACTTAGTATTTGTCACGGCTCTCATTTCGAGAAATGTTTCTAAAATGGCAAGAGATACAAACACAAAACGTAAACAAAAAGATCGTACGTATGTAGCTTTGAGTTGCACGTCACAAGTAGAGTAGTTATGCAGCATCAAGTCTGCGGTCCTGGTACTCCAGAATTCACATAACCTAAGTTTAAAAATATATGTGGGAAAATAACTACATAGAAAGCTTGGCTTGGAAAACGGTGACCTTAGAAACTACCCCGTATAGAATCACAGTCGTTCTATAAATCTACATTTGTGGACCAGTTAGCAGTTGGCTGTGTGTATCCGTCTGGGAGGAGGTGAAGTCCAAACAGACACAAAATCGTTCAAATACCTAATACTATATTGCCCAACAAGTTGATGGTGTTTCGATGGGGTCGCCACTTGGCCCAGTTATGGCTAACGCCTTTATGTGCTCTTTTGAGGAACAAATGCTGGATGGTTGTCCCCTATCATATCGCCCTCTCTTTTATAAGCGATATGTGGATGACACTATTGCTCTATTTAGGTCTCGAGAAGCAGCTGAAGCTTTCTTGGAATATATCAATGGCCTACATCCTAATATAAATTTCTCAATTGAACATGAACAAGACAACCAACTTGCTTTTTTTAGATGTTTTAAATTACTAGGACAGAACATGGTTTTTAATACGAGCGTCTTTAGAAAAAGACGTTCACAGGTCAAGGTACTAACTTCTACAGCAGTTGTTCCATAACATTTAATTAATTAAATAGTATTTCCACGCTATTACACCGTGCCTATACGTTATCGTCCAACTGGCACAACTTCCATAGCGAAATCCAATTTTTACTTCAGTTTTTTAAAAACAATTCGTATCCTCCAGCCCTTATTCTTGAAATATGTCAATAACTTTTTAAATGATAAATTTCAGCCACGTCTTGTACCGAACGTGCCTAAACTATTATATATGCCTCGATAACCTTTCATTTCAGTCTAATGCATTTAAGGTGCAAATACAAAAAGTCATTCAGAAAACTTTTCCGGCTGTGAATCTTAAGTTAGTAGCAAAAAATCCTAAAACTCTGGGTTCTTTGTTTCTACCCACAAAGATAAACTTCCGGCTTTGATGCGATCTTTGGTGGTATATTGCTTTACTTGCCCGAAATGTAAGATCGGGAAATACGTGGGAGCCACCAAAAGATTGCTCAAAGTCAGAATCGATTCTCATCTCGGAGTCAGTCACCGTACGGGATATACTTGAAAACGAAAGAATTTTCCAACATACGAGAACATTGCAATAAATGTAAAACATCATTTTCATATAAGGATTTTCGCATTGTCACCCAAGCGCCCAAT
>NC_061095.1:5818774-5857208 GCF_015104395.2 Macrobrachium nipponense
CGATTCTCGGTGTTTTATGCTCGCATTAAGCACTCAGAACCGGCAATAAACACGTACTGCCGTTGTCATTCCAAATGAGCGCCGGACACACGGAATCAGTCATAAACACTTATATCAGCGGTTAACACTTATTTATGGCCTGTAAATTCACTTGTACACTCAGACTTTTAATATCGTCGATGAACAATAAGAAAGATGATGCGCGTTAATTTCATGAATGAACTTAACAATATTAGCAGGAAAACAGAGAATAAGGCAACACGTCTTTTGATAAACAATTATCATTATTATCATTGTCATTATTTGGCAGCCGGAATATTGATAAAAATGCTTATTATAAAATTGATCGATAAAAATGTAACCCCAACAAATAAAAATTCAATATACTCGACACATAAAAGTTCTGAACTTTAAATCACGTAAGACATTTGGATGGTCTCATTCAATGCCAACAGGAGACGAACCCAGACTCTTAAAATTCAGTATCAAAAATGAAAAAGACAACAGCAGATTAATTTCCGGACCATTTTTCACAAAATGAAATCAAATACTAGCATTCCAAGAAACACGGAGGTAAAAGAAAAGAGCTCTAAAATTGGCTTTCTTGTTGAAGACCTTATCAATCTCCATTTTTGCTGAGCAATACTTCACTCGGCGTAATCTTTCACTCTCTTTATACACGCCCCTTAGAAGGTAAATAAGTAAGAGTAAGATCTTAAGTACGAATAAAATCCAAAGCCAGAAAAATCTCGCGTAAATAGTACATGCAGACGAGGCTATCTCACAGCCTTTTCTGATACAGGCAGAAGAAAGAAAAAGTAAAAGACGAGAAAATACGGGGAAGTGGAACTTAACCGCAGAGGAAGTGACAGGATTAGTACTTCTGAAACGAACGAAGATTATAGGATCCAGGGAAACTAGCAACATGCAGAAAATTCCACAGTTTGGCAGCAATGGGACATAAACAATAATTAACCTAGTAATTCGTGGCTTACCGATTTCCACAAAATAAATATGAGAAAAGGCAGCCTGAAGGGTGTTGCGGCACCACCTCAGAGAAGAAGAAATGAACCCTTTACGCTTAACAGAACAGACTGAGAGAGAGAGAGAGAGAGAGAGAGAGAGAGAGAGAGAGAGAGAGAGAGAGAGAGAGAGAGAGACTCTTGGGGATTGGGTCACCCATTAATCGAAGGCAGCGTCGAAATATGAGAGCGATATTCCGAAAAGGGACGAACAAGTTTAACATAAAGTTTTAAAGACTTTACCGCATCTAATTAGAACCAATTTTTTTTTTTTTTAAGAAACAGACAGTAATCTAACCGGTGTGGTCTTTCCAAACGGTTAGGAACTGCCAGGACACCCATAATACTAGTGGAAGTAAGAAGGGAAGATTATTTGAATCATAATAATTTCAGAACTGAATGGAACAGGAGGCAAATAAATACAAAGAAACTGTAACTTAAGGGTACCGAATATCGCTCTCTTATTACGGGATTACCATTAAAGTAAGGTCCCAGGATCAGTTCATGAATAACAACTGATGATTTCAGATTTTAGTAAGAATAGAACAGAATACGGAATTTAGGCCAAAGGCCAAGCACAAGGACCTGTGAGGTCATTCAGCGCTGAAACGGAAATCGACATTAAACAGTTTTTGAAAGGTGTAACAGGGAGAAAACCTCGCTGTTGCACTATGAATCAACTGTTAAGAGGGTGGAAAGTAAGATAGAAGAAAGAGAATATGAACATTAGTACAGTAAAATCAATGAAGGGGGTCGCAGCTAGGGGCTGAATGGACGCTGCAAAGAACCTTAAGTAATGACTAGAGTGCTGCACATGAGGAGCACTGGCGGCACAACTCCCCTAAAGAGCTCAGTTTTTAATTTACTGAAAACTGAATTATTGACGTAAAAATACAGAATTAATAAAGAAACGCCGTACAAAATCTAGAAGAAAATGTTGAATGGAAAACTGAGTAGGAGATATAATAGAACGAGCAACAATCAGGATATATAAATTGCAGATTTTTTGAGGGCATAAAGTCTTTGACCAACTAAATCACTTCCCATGAAGTCTGGCCCTCGCTAGTTGCAACCCCCTCCCTTCCCCCCACCCCCAACAAAAAAATAAAAGCTATGGTAGAATGCAAGAGACAATTAGGTCACTCTCTCATTACTCCCTTATCTGGTTTACGAGCGACGTTATCGCGGACATCGCTGGAACTTAATCTAATATTTTATTTTGAAGTGACGCAGGGAAGAGGAAGGAATTTCACGGTTCCGAAGCGTCAATAAAAAACTTCACTGTATGATAATGTAATTTCCATGATGACGCACTAAAATATTTATTTGCTTCGTTTATCATATAATATTGCAATGTTTTTATCTAAATTATATATTCCTAATTATTTATTAGTCCAATTGCCATCACATTTAGAATTTATTTATACCTCCACAGTGAAGTATTTATGAATTAATCCAATGCCAGATGATAAGGTTGAGAACCACATTCCGTGTATCAGATTTGTTTAATTAGCGTACAGTACACATGGTAGGTACCAGTTTGGTGAACAGCTAGTGGGTGTGAGAAGGTGGAATGGTCATATTACCGGACGATGATTTAAATATTTTTTAAGGACACCAACGTAGATCTTTGGAAGATCAGCGTAATTGGAATAAAAGAAAACCATGTCTGTAGTATGATGGATGAAATTAAATAACGTCCATTCTGATCTGTAAAGCAATTCTCTGAAATACTATATCTTGTCTGCAGAAATCTGTCATCATTCAGAGATCAGATCTGCCTTTCAGTAAATACCCATTATTATTATCTGCATTACAGCTTGTTACACATTCAACTGACATGATGCCAATATAAGCTCTTGCTCATTAGACTGGTGTCATGCAAGCAAGAACATACATATTGTGTGCTTGGTTCAAAGTTCGGCGGAAGGATATTAATAGGTACCAGATAATGTGTTCGTGTGACGTCGAATTGAGACTTTCTGTTTTAAGATAAACACGGCTTAGGTCAAGAATATATATTGCAACTAACCAATCTGCAACAACAATACTGCTGATAAAAAAAAAAACCGTTCCATTACCTTCACAAAAAGGCTGAGCCATTAGAGCTACTATTAGGCGGCAGTTTTACATTTCTCACAGTTTATGGGTATGTAAAGTAATACAGGCATTACTGTGACAACAAAGAATAACCGCAGTGAGAATTCCCCTAGAGAGAGAGAGAGAGAGAGAGAGAGAGAGAGAGAGAGAGAGAGAGAGAGAGAGAGAGAGAGAGAGAGAGAGAGAGAAGAACGCATGCAAAAATATCCTAAAAGGACAATATGTCGGCGAAGAACAATAAACACGAAATCTTTCTACTGCATTCAAGAGAATACGTACTTGAGACCTTCAATCCAATTAACGCGAGTTCATTTTGAGACGAGTCTCAAAATCCGTGTTCCAGCAGGTATCTCAGAACGTGGTGAGCGCAAGCTGTCGTAAAATAGCATTCAATATAAATCATACCTCCGCCACTGCTACCCATCTGCTAGTACATGAACTTGAACTGATGAACACACTTTAATCATCATTATTAGTTTGTGGTTTGGATATTAAAATCTACGGTTCTGGACCGCCGGAAATGATTTGTAAAAGACGGAGAAAAAATGAAAATGTTCCAAAATTATCGGAAATTATTCGTCTTGAATCACCGAAATCAGTTTATTCAATTTCGAGATTGATTGATTAGCTAATTAGAGTTACTTCGTAATTATGCACAACCATATGAGAGAGAGAGAGAGAGAGAGAGAGAGAGAACTCCTTCCAAGCTACGGATTCTGCTTCCGTAAAATCCAGAGATGTAAGACGCCCTGCTTTAAGGGAAGCACGATGAGAGATTTCATGCCTCCTTTTTAAATGGTTTTAAAAGCAGCAGCCGGATCTGCAAGATTTTTTTTTTTTTTTTTTTTTTTTTTTTTGCCGGTGCGTCCACTCCTTTTCGCCCATAAAAAATCTTGACTCACCTATGAGTGCAGCCGCCGTGTGCAGTAACTGAGGCAATAACAACTCCCACCACAATATTACCCACTCATAAAGCCCTGTGTGCAGATGGCTCCAGTATAGACTTTAGAGGGGTGCAGACGGCCCTTTTGGATAGGGGGGAGGGGCAGGGTACCATTGGCGCCCGTGGGTAATGGCTGGGCATCCGCGTCCACGGGACTTAACTACACATTCACCATACCTGAATTTCTTGTACACTATACCTAATGGAATATTCATGATGCTCAAAACCTATAAACCTTCAAATCCTTCTCGATTCTTTCTCTTGCTAGGAAGGTTTGCGAGCAATTCCGTTCAGCTGTCTTCCTTTCCTATATGTTCGGTACATGATTTTTACTGCTATCACTAAGCGATTCGTTTTCTTCGAACTATTTATTATTTATTATTATATTCAGCAGATAATCCCTGTTCATATGGAACAAGGCCACAGGGCCATTGACTTGAAATTCAAGCTACCAAAGAATATGGTGTTCACTGCGAAGAAGTAAGAGGAAGTAAAGGGAAATACAGAGAAGAGATCCCACTTGTTAAAAGAAAAATTTAATAAAAATATAAATATTTAAAAACGTATTAAAATGCAAGCTCACTGTTAGGGTAGTAATGCATTGTATGGATTTTCGCTTGAACTTCATACAAAATTGTTTAATATATTTCGATTTTGCTTTTTAAGATACCCTAACGTCATTTTCTCTTTATTGTCACATTTTTAAATTTTTAACGTGTCTAATTCATCAACATCTTCCTTCTTTAGTTACAGCAAATAAGTAACTTTTGGTTTGAAACATACATAGATAAGTAACTTTCCTACTCGGAACAAAGTAAAATGTTTGTTGTTCATAACGTTTGCTCCACCATTGCCTGAATGGTATTTTTCCCAACGCACTACATTGCAACAATTGTTAGTGATACCAAAGAAAATATTATAGACAGAATAAAATTTTATTTGCGTATAAACAAGCTCACGCAATTCAAACTCTAATACATGGCCTTTACTTTATAAAATCAAGAACTTATACATAATACGGAAAAATATTTAGGAAACGATGAAAAACTTTGTAAATTCTCATCAAGGCAACAACAATGAAATTCACCAGCCAAAAACAAAAGCAGTTTGAAAAGCCAAGAATGTCATAATGATTCCTTCTTAAAACACACTGTATTTCATGTAAAGTATGAGCAGCAATCCAATTCAAAGATCTCATTTAGTCATTAATTGAAAATATGCTACAAAAATGCTTCTAAAGACATAATCGACTACTTTATTTCAAGATTAGTGCATAAGATACTGAAGCCGAATGTTGCGATAAAGTTCTCAACAACAACAAAATCTAGCAATGTAAAATTCTGAAAGCAAAGTACATAAACATGTTTCGCGCTATGATCTGAGGTACGGTAAGGAGAGAGAGAGAGAGAGAGAGAGAGAGAGAGAGAGAGAGAGAGAGAGAGAGAGAGATGAATGAACAGCATAAGACAAAAGTCGGACCTTTCATCATACACGATCTTAAGGATGGCAAAACCAACACTTTCATAATTAGAGATGATTTCGTCCTTGTGACCAGAACTGATAAAAAAAATTCATTTTAACATTTATCATCATTATCGTTAATATTTTTCCTAATGAACAAATATTATTGAGGAACAAACATAAAAGGCCTTTAACAAAACAGACTTTAATATTTCGGCAGTAAAAATGTGGATTTTGTTTTTAGTTTCCTAAATCCATGTAACCTTAGGCTTCCATACTGTGGTATAACTGATCTTATAATTGATCGCCATTAAGCATCGAACCAGAGCAAACCATGAATTAGAATGCATAGGTTTGACTACAAAATCAAATATTATGCTCAACCGTTCAATCGTTGGCTCTCTTACTTCTTTGTAAACCACTACATTTTACGCTTCTGCACCGCATTTCTTTGACCTTCATGGATTGATTGTTTTGTTCTTCATCAATAAAAGACTTTTCTTGGGTTACAAAGCGCAAAAATTGCTGAAAAACCTCAGAATTCATTTCACGGCAGAAATAAAGCACACTTTAAATTTAACCTAGCCATTTTGAGAACGGGCAAGATAACGGCTTAATGGTTTCCTTCTCAGACGATGTCAAAACACCTCTCATTAGACTTGACAGATGGCAGAGTTCCGTATTTTATCAACGAAGGGTTGAAGGACTGATCATACCAACTGACTCGACTTCACAATTCCTCAGATCATCTAGGAATACGGTCTATCTCGTTCCAAGCTCTTCAGAAAAAACATGTAAACAATTGCTCATACGCTTGTGAATAAAGTAATATATACAAAAAAAGGCAAAAAGTGGGTCCTAACGACCGAGGTAAAGTAATAACAACAGATTCACTTATTTCCCTTTTTCCCTTCATTCTTGTACAATATGAGCAATCCATTCTATGGAAGCTTGCTTTATAGACTAATGCCTTTGACGCTTGTTCCATATAAATGTAAAGTTAAGATAATAACATCCGCACAAGTGCGATTGCTTTTTATCCTTTAATTCTAAACCCTTTTAATCGGCGAAAGCTGGATATTTATAAGATCAATCCCATTCACTTTAATTAGAACATAAAGACTGACATGGTATCATGATATGAACATATCAAGAACAAAAAAAAAAAAAAAAACACTAAACCAATACCTCAAGAAGTTTTTAATGCTGAACTGATATTTTACAAATACTCTCTCTCTCTTCCAGTGTCCCCCTCCTTTAATAGATGAATGTACTGACTAACTGAAAGGCGCCCATTCAGAGAGACAGATTGATGATGCTTTCAGAGTAAACACAAGGCGACCGAAACTCTTCCTCAGGAGAAAGCTAAGGCCGTGGGGGCTCTGTAGTCTCACTTGTGCCGTCGCACTAATAAACATCTGGGGCGGATGGGATAAGGGGCATTGATTCCTCTGAGGGACCAGCGTGCTTTTGAAAGGGACTAGAATTACTTTAACCTGGTTATCGATGAAATCGCTGCTTGAATCGAGCAGTGCTATCGCACTTTTAAGCTTCATACATCAACGTTATAAAAGAACTCATGATATTTGAAACAATTCTTTCTAATCAAATATCGTCATAGCGACCCTGACCGGGGATTATGCTTAGAAGTGGAAAAGTCATAAGACTCTCTCTAACAGTGCCTTTATATAGCTACTGTTATATGTCTTGCTGTTCTTATTGTAAGAGCAGCAAGAAATGCAACAATAGCTATATAAAGGCACTGTTACAGAGAGTCTTCTGACTTTTTCAATTCTAACCAAATCCCCAGTCAGGGTCGCTGTTTTTGATAAGCCTTTACCAGGTGTTACTAGCACTCACTGACATAATCATTTTATAATCGGTTATACAGATGTTTCAGGGACTGATGCCCTGCTTCACTCCGACCCTTCCTACCCGGGCTAGGGAAAAAGATAAAGCCATCATATAACGTTACAAACAATAAACTAACGGTGAAATTACACAACGCATTGACTTACAAAATTTCATTAATGTTCCGCTAAAAAACTATAGTAATTTAGTCTTTCGGAATGGAATGGAATATGTGATTTTGGCAAAAAGCCAAGCACTGGGACCCATAAAGTCATTCGGCGCTATAGTGACAATGAATAAAAATGGAAATATAAATAATGAGTTCAATTTAGTCTCTCGTTTCCATTAGGACAGTTATTATTGCTGTAAATTCATCTTCTCCACAATAACCTTGCGACATCCCTACTAAATGTCAATTCATTTCATCTCACATCACACTGCATGGCTACTACACGTCTCATGTTGAAATACAAGTAATTGGATCCCTTTCACTTATATTTTCAATAACCTGAGAAGTTCATCATCCAGTTGCCAATACATTCGGGCATAACAAGAGGACGTGGTATGTTTCAAGGAACTCTAGTTATGTCCCTGATTACATTCAATGAGGAAGAATTGTCTCACCACCACCAACTGCTGATAAGTATACATTCCACAACAGTGCATCATTTCGGTGTCAAAAAATAGAGGAATATCAGACTATGGGACCAAACTCGGTGCAATATGGCAAGGTATCTAATGATTGCTTCCACCAAGAGCCTTAAGAAGTTTTCATCTCTCTCTCTCTCTCTCTCTCTCTCTCTCTCTCTCTCTCTCTCTCTCTCTCTGTCTGTCTTGGCAGTGTTATGACATAAAACTATTTGAACATAGACGCCCTAGTTAATAATCATTCCCGTAATCTCACATCTTTGTAAATAAACAAAAAGTGGTAATAAGCTATGTATACCAGCACGTTTGACAAACCCCAGAGAGACAGAGAGAGAGAGAGAGAGAAGAGCTTGTCTTTTTTCAAGACATTAACACCACCTACAATGGGAAAGCAATAACCTTAGGAGTATTGGCAGACCTTTATAAAGAAGCCTAAAGTGGGCTACACTATAATCTTACCTATCTGTAACTTGCCAACAGGCGTAAATAACTCTCTTACTATACTTCACCACGCTATCCCTACACTCCCACACTCAGATGCCGGTCCCTTTGGCAGTGTCGTAATGTTCTACTCCATTTTTCTTAGGGAATATAAACCCCCTCTTGGTTCTGACTGGCAGTTGTGATAAACGCAGATCCAGGCTCTTGAGGGCTTATAAAGGTGAGTGACCTCGTCCCGAGAGAAAATTTACGAGGCGCCCCAGTGGAAAGTTCCGGCTGCATAAAATAAAATAAGATTAAAATAGCCGTGGAAGAAAGTATCGGGGAATTCAGATAGTTTTAAAAAGAGATAAAACCGAGATAATTCTCCGATTAAATTCAATTTATTTTTAAAGATTTGTTTTGCGTTCAACAGGGTACTGAGTCTCCTGTCAACAATAATTCTTTATAATGACCTTGCTGGCTAGCAGCAGGAAGGAGGAGGTTGTATCCAGAGCGGTCGTGACCCCTCCTAATTAGCAAATTGGCTGTAAGGGAGCACAACTCGACTGATAAGCATCAGTGGATCCCCGACACAGGTTCCTAAGCTTCGTCTAAAGCCAAACCTCCCGTGTAGCAGATTCATATTATTCCTGTCCTTTACAAGCTGTGCATGGACGAGATGCAAGTCCAAGAACCACTCCCATTATTTCTTATCTGCATTTGTATTCTCCGTTCACAATATTTGAGATTGGGAAGGAATTTTGCCGGCAATAATTTATTTACTCTCAAGATTTCCAATAAAAATTATTATATATATTGTCCTTTACTTCTGCAGACATTTGCATTTTTGAAGATACATAACATCGATCTTTCATTTTTTTAAATTACTACACAAAATATTTAAGATAAAAACAAAAACTTCCCTAATTTTTAATCTTTTTTTTTCTAAAAATGATACTGTTAAAAAGGACATGCCAACTGCACACTTTATGACAATCCCTGCAACTGAAACACGTTAAAATTGATTTACTTAAGGCGGAGAGAACTTGCAGAGGGACAAATCACTGATAAGTGACAGAAATTTAATGCCTATCTCAGTAAAGCAGATCACAGAAGAATACTTTTGCAGGACAGCAACTAAAAACTCAGTTAGTCGTCAAGATTAGTCTTCTACCTGGTTTCCAGTCATTTAATCACTCTGACTTATCAATGACATAATGAACCATTTTAATAAAAGTCAATTTGAGATATAAAACGAAAGTATCTAAATGGACTCGTTTTCTTTGTGGTTAACCCTTCCCGGTTTTCGTCCGCCTCTTTTCTCTCTTGTTTTATATTAAGCCTGGGATAAATAAGGACACGAATGAATTCTCAAGCGTTTAACATTCACTGCAAGAAATTAAGTTATGAACATAGGGTCTGTGATTTACCTTCTTGAAAAGGCAATAAGCGCCTGAGTGTCACACATCTTAGTAAGTCTTAAACGTTTTCGACAATGGATTAGTGTATAAATATGCCATCAGTATTTTTATCCCTGATTCCAATGATTAAGAATGTGCCATTCAATTCTGTTTCTCTCAAAAAATGAAAATCTTTCCAGCATTTTCGGGGATCTGGACAGAGTAAGATATAGATGTTAATTTACCGCCTTGCTCCAGCTAATTTGTTTTGATGCCTAAGTATCTTACATCAGCAATCTACATAAGAACCTGTCTTTAATTACCAATTAGAACTTGTTTACGAGTAAGACTGCTTTTTTGTAAATGCAGATAATTCTTAACAGCAATTTATATTTCTCAACTACCATCTAATTCAATCAATAAATCATCACTTTCAAGAACGAAACATCAGCGGTAGAAGAGGATGTATCTGCAAAGGAGTCATAACATATAATATCAGAGATGTGATGCTGGTTAATCTCTTCTGCTGTTTGTTTGTTTGTATGGTGTTTTTACGTTGCATGGAACCAGTGGTTATTCAGCAACGGGACCAAAGACTTTACATGACTTACGAACCACGTCGAGAGTGAACTTCTATCACCAGAAATACACATCTCTAACACCTCAGTGGAATGGCCGAGAATCGAACTCGCGGCCACCGAGGTGGCAGGTCAAGACCATACAGATCACGCCACTGAGGCGCTTGTTACTATTCGGAGTCTTATTTCAGGAAGAAGTCAAAATCTGGGTCCTTCCTAACTGGTTGACACAGGTGCGCGCATGTAAATATTACTCTTGGTGCGAGCGCGACTGTGTTTTTCGAAAGCATCATCAAGTGAGATAATTTACTATGGTTCACATTTCCGTCTTTTATTTGATATTTCGGGCTGTCACTTATATTCGATGTACAGTAGTTTTCCAAATAAAACTTCTGCTAACAACAGTAACTTGGGAAAACTTTCCTCTAGGAAAGTTGAGGGAGTAGGTCTCCTTCAAATTACTGTATGCATCTTCAGTTTGTATGGAATAGCATTTAAAGGATTACTTAAAGAGACTATGATGCTTTATAATGTTCAAAATGAAGTCATAAGACTAAATGGCTTCACACCTCGGAAAAAAGCTCACATTTTTTAGGCTGAGAAAGATATTAGGCCTCGTTGTCGGAATCAGTATAATGTTATATGAATCACGGTAATGTGATAGACTTATATAATGACTACGTGCTGGGCAAAGCACTACCACGCAACCGAGAACGAGATGGGCTGTATGCAGTCTCCAAAACAAAAATACTACGCGCGGAAGGTATTCAAGGTGGAAGGTGGCATATACTTATATCTCTTGCGGTGGCGGGGTGGGGGGGTTTGGGGCTTCACTGCCAGCCCTAGAATTGAGAGGTCGATGGTTCGCGTCTGTCGATCGCCAATTCTATTATCGCTTAACAAATTCCCCCTCGGTTTAAACATATATGAAATATATTATTCCGAGGTAGAGCGAATTAGATATTAAAGGACATTTGTAGGTTCGAGAGAGAGAGAGAGAGAGAGAGAGAGAGAGACGAGAGAGAGAGAGAGAGAGAGAGAGATATATATATATATATATATATATATATATATATATATATATATATAATAAATTTAAATTTAAAGTATCTTACAAAGCCCATTACTACTTAATCTCATCACAGTACCAATAACATGCTTTACAAAGAGCGAAAGGAATAAAATACAAAAGAAGAAAAGGAAAAAAATTGACAATGCTAGTAAGACACTGAGGATGAAGTGGGTCCTTCCTTTGTAACGAGCGACCTTGAGAACGATGCAATTTACTATCATTTAACTCAAAAAATTTTGAAACAGTCATTATATAAACGGCGCTCTGTCAGTTCAATAATACAACAACCCCCTTTGGCCCTCGTTTAGCTGAAATTCACTTCCAGCCTGTTGTTTGGTGTCATAAAATATAATGATGGCGCGTTGCCTTAAAATAAAAAACTTTGAGGTTTGTGAAAACTGCTTCGCCATTGTCCTGGTAACTGGCATTTAGGACCGATCAAAACTGTAGAATTGCAATACATGACATGTGAAACGGAGGATAGAGAGTTGAGTTGACGTACTTTTAAATATCTCGAAACCTTATGACAAAGATGAAGTTAGACCAGTTTGGAAATAGCATCTGGGCCATGTTTTAGGAAAACCAGAAACTGACGAAAATCAGGTGCAAGGGGACTATAATCTCTCTCTCTCTCTCCTCTCTCTCTATATATTATATATATATATATATATATATAATATATATATAGAGAGGAGAGTACGAGAGAGAGGAGACCGAGAAGAGAGACGAGAGAGAGAAGAGAAGAGAGAGAGAGAGAGAGAGAGAGAATTACAGTTCCCCTTGCACCTAATTTTCATTTTAGTTCTGTATTTCCTAAAATGAGAGAGAGAGAGAGAGAGAGAGAGAGGAGAGAGAGAGAGAGAGAGAGAGAGAGAGAGAGAGATTAAATTTCCGGAAGTTACAGGCCCCTTTGCACCTGATTTTCGTTTATTTCTGGAATTCCTAAAACATGACCCAGATGCAATTTCCAAACTGGTCTAACTTCATCTTTGTCATAAGGTCTCGAGATGTTTTAAAGTATGTCAACACAACTCTCTCAACTTCGTTTCACATGTCATGCATTGCAATTCTACAGTTTTGATCGGTCCTAAATGCCAATCACTCACAGAAAGTGGAAATTCCAGTGTGTTTATCGAATAATTTAAACTGTCCTTTATCTTTAAAGGAAGGGTTGTCATTATTACATCAAATCATTCTACTTATCTACTGACTCATACTTCCCTTGCAGTGACGGGTTTTGATTTGGACGGAAATACTCGTAGCGATCTTATCAACACCCCCTCCCGCCCCCTCAAAAAAAAAAAAAAAAAAAAAAAAAAAAAAAAAAAACTGCATCCTGGAAATGTCACCCTCAACTAAAGTCAAACTAGTTGATTGGTTTCTAAATTCCCAGTTAGTCTTCCAATCATCATGAAGTGGAGTGATTTTCCAACCCAAAATAATTTCCATTGGAATATCAGAAAAGGCTAGAGAGACAGCGTAATTTCAGTTTGGATTTATGCTTTCCTTCGGGACAGCAGTAATTGCCGAATGCCACTCCTCTTTGTTTAAAGCACTCGCTTGCTCTTTTGGCATTTCGTGCGTCTTTGAACACGACTGCCGCTCAAACTTGGCTCCTAAAATCAGGTGTAAGTTCCTAAATCTAAATTTCTAGAGTCAGGTCGTTGGCCCAGCGGTACGCCGTGACAGTACAGGCAGTTTCGCTCACAAGTGAACATTACCTTGATTAGTACAGATATATTAATAATTTAAAAATATCTCTGCGGTAACATTAAGATAAGACCGAATGCTTCTGCTTTCATAACTGAAAAAAAAGACTGCTAAAAACTCTTCGTTATTATCGTAAGAATAAAGACCATCATACATTCTAAAAGCAAATCTTGTCAGCAGATCATGGCACGCCGACGAGGTGCCATATATAGATAGTGCATCATAAAGCAGCAAATTCCTATTGATAATGACACACATTATGTTACAGGGCTTCATATTTATAAATTTAATAACGTTCTATTAAATATTCTATCAAATCCCCCTCACACTACAATACCCTTTGGTGAATAGTGCTTCAGGGTAACATGCATGCGTTCGACCATTTTGTATTAACGAAAGCCACTTAAACACACAAATCAATAAAACCTTCAAATTGGACATATGATTTTGTGTCAAGATCTATAATTAGTGAGTAGGAATACTGAACAACAAGGTGTCCATACACTGGCAAGTCACACGCGGACACAGGTGCACGCTATATCTTGGAAAATATTGGTACTTTTGCAAATGTCTTACTTCTGCTAATTGTATGTAAAACGATATAACCTATGATTTTCATCGAAAACCAGATATATTATACTACAAACAACCAGGTTCCAATTTGATGTCCCAGTTGAATTGGTTTACTGCTATTAAAGTATAATTCCAAGTAACTCAATTTCGATATAAATGTAAAAGTATTCAAGAAGACTGTTTATAGGACAGACAACTACTGTTTTTCGAGGGAACATTCAAACTCGATTCGGCAAAACTTGGGAAGAGAAAACCCCATAAAGAGTTAACATCAGGACCTACAACAATCACGGTCGTTTTAATAAGTTAGGATCTGTCTCAATTCTTGAGTTTATGTTTGTGAATAATTCTATGCATTGAAAATGCTTATCAAACTTACATTACTCTCGAATCACTCAGTTTGGAGCCAATTTCAGAAATCAGCGCCTTGTTATTGCAAGTTTGAAATTTCTGAATCAGAGCAGAACAGCATCACCAAAAGAGCAAAGACGCTGGTGTGTATCTACGCGCCTCCCGGTTGCTGTGTCAACACGAAGGCTCTCGATAAAAGGCAGCGAACACAAACACCGCCAGAGTCTTCCGGCCAATTTGGATGATCTGTAGGTCTTGCAACGTCTCTGGCAGACTTACGAGAGACACATAACGGAAGCTCCAAACGAAGGATATTGACCCTCGTCCTCGAGAAGTAAGACTGAAGAGGATAAGACACCCTATTAGGAATGTTGCTAACTACACAGTCTGGCAGGTCTAAAGGCAACTGAATCCCTGGCTTACACATAAACATCCCCTCCTACCACACCCACCACCTGGCTGGCCCGACCCTTCTGCTCCCAAGCAAAGCCCTGAGGCAATCGGGGAGAAAGTTCTTGCTTGATTCAGAACTGACTCTACCTTCGAGACTGAATGATGAGAAAGATGAACGAGGAAGATTCATTGACCAAGACGTAAATTAGAATCACAAGGACTAGTGACAGTTCTTTATTTGCCGATTCCTCGTGTGTTAAATTTTCTGCTTCTTTTTCTCTCATGAGGACTTCCGCAGAAACTTTGCTTGCTTGATAATGGCCGTTTTAGGGTTGGGACATCTGAAGATTTGTTCAGCTTGAATAATAATATGATGATGATAATAATAATATTTCTCAGATGATACGACACGACGATCAATCACGAAAGTTGCAAACCGTCCCTCCTTCGTATGAGACGTGTCCTCGTCCTCCTCCTCCTCCTGCTCCTCCTCGACCACCCAGTTCCAGAAGGTCGAAACCCGCCCGTCTCTTTCTTCCTAGAGCGAAGACAAGACCCCTCCCAGCCAAGCCTACCACCCTTGGGGGTTTCCCGATGTTACGGCCATAATATTAATAATGATGCATTCCTATTCAAGCAATGCCTCAGCCGTGATATTTACGTCACAGGCTAATAGAGGCAAGCACGGACATAGCTGCATATATATTTGTGTTATTACAAAGCGAAAGAATAGCTGGGCAAAGAATGTAGGCGCATTAAGCGCTTTAATACTGGCTCCCTTATGCGCCCCCATTTTAAAGTCCGCTGGGCAGCTGCTTCGGCCTTATAATAAATCCTATCTGATGCTTCAGAAGCAAAAAGGTAAATGGAAAAACAGTCAGAGAGGCTGCGAACAAATACAAGGTAAAGAAAACGAATTTTGGAGAGAGAGAAAGAGATGAGAGAGGAGAGAGAGAGATTAGAGAGGCGAGAGAGAGAGAGAGGGGGGGGGGGATAAAGAAAACAAATTTTGGATTTTTAGGGAGAGAGAGAGAGAGAGAGAGAGAGAGAGAGAGAGAGAGAGAGAGAGAGTTGGGAATAAGAGTCAGCGCGGTAAAAATAAACTGATATTGCCTCAATCACGGTGCTTGATGAACCAGCAAACTTTTCGCGTCTAAATCTTAAAGATTATATAAATGGGAATTCGTCATATGAATTAAATGAAGTAGATCGTGCCGTAACAGGAGTGGAAGAACACCTCTACCACCAATCTTGAGGAGAGAGAGAGAGAGAGAGAGAGAGAGAGAGAGAGAGAGAGAGAGAATCATTATCATTTATTACGCCACGATCGGTGATGGTGGATGTTTCTGTCTCGTATCTCAAACTATATCTGTTTAATTAAGCATTGAAGGTAAAAAAAAAATAAAAAATAAAAAAAAATAAAAAAATAAAAAATAAAAAACTGCATGTTTATGTGGCAGCAAGACATCAAATCTTTTACTGATAAAGGTCACTTAAAATTTTATTTAGTTATGGACGAATTTTAATAACGGATAATATATAAAACCACACGACTTCGATAATTACTCTAAATTTGTCTACGGCATTTCCTGGCAGCATGTTTGCTTGCAACCAATGACAATTGAGGCCAGTTCAACATCATGGAAATGACTCCTAATGCATGAAAACGGCCGCATAAATATAACAATATGTAAAGTTTTATCAGCGTGAAGTAACGATAAAAAGGGAGATCCGGCTGAGAGACTCGTTGGGAATTTAAAATGTGCCTCGTCAAGAACTTTTGCATTTACATCGACCCCATAATAACTATTGCAATTCAGATACATATTCACATACCGCCGAGGTGTATCTTGCTCAGGAGAGTACGTCCATTATTTCAAAATCCGACGTCAAATAATATTCTTCCATCGGTGAGCCAGAATCCAGGAAAACAAGGAAAAAGGACAAACTAACGAGGTCTTCCACGTAAATTTTCTTATTCATGCGGAGCTTGCGTATAAATAATTGGTTCATTTTTCATTTTTCTCTCATTATGAATAAGAAAAAAAAATACACCCGACGCATCATCACCAAGGTCAAACTCAGTTAAGAGGCCAAACCTCTCTCATTTGAATGATGGAGAGCCAGATTTGTTTAGGGAAATATGGCTGTCAAAACAATCGTTTTCCAATACCGGGCTGCACCACTTTCATGGGATAGCATTTTCTTAACCTTGAAATAAAATTCCCTAAAGAGAGAGAATATTTGTAGTAATTCATAAACCATATTTTTTTCATATAGAGATGATTTCCCTTTCATGGTTCAACTGAATTTTACATAAATGAAATTTTTTATGGTTTACCAATAAAATAAATGAAAAACACCTTTGTCTTCTACGTCGTAATTCTGAAGTTCTACCTATTAGAAGACTTTTTCGAATTCGCCAGCTTTCTGAAAACATGGACACATTCATACTTAGTGTATAGCTCCCAGTCAGGCAACAAAGCCAAGTAAGATACCCACCAAATGATAATCATGAACTCTCTCTCCGCAACACAAACAGCTAAGAGGTTAGGATTCGAAGAAGCGAGCAAATTCTTGTGAAACTGCGGTTTTAAGGGTGTGAGCCCTAAGAATTTTACCCGGATACGTAATACGTAGTGACCGTCTTTGGGACATCAACATTCCATACACTTTATTCTTGTCAGCTGCTAAATTCTGGTTCGTTAAATTTACCTCAGAGTCCAAGGACTACATTTACTTCGATCGTAGTTTAAGTATAGAAGGAATAATTTTCGTTATATTTTAAGCAGGCGGAGATCAAAGGAGGTAACGCGTTTTATGACTAGGGGGAAAAAATTCGTTATATATATCATGGGCAATTATCTGAAGCTATCTGGCAAGAACAAGATGTGGAATGGAATGAAATATAGAATTTAGGCTCAAGGCCAAGCGCTGGGACCTATGGGGGTGGAAAGTGCGATGGAAGAAAGAGAATATGAACGGAGGTATAGTAAAAGGAATGAAAGCGACTGCAGGTAAGGGCCGAAGGGACACTAAAAAGAACCTTAAATTAATGTCTACAGTGCCGGCGGTGGCATTTTTCTGAATATCACCTACAGACAGGAAAAGACTTTTTATCGAATCAAATGATCTATCAAACTTGCTTCATGAAGATACGAAGTACAGACAAGAGTGAAAAGTCTTTTACAACAAATTATCAATTACCCTCTACCATTTTCTTCAATATCTTATCGGCCATAACAGTCTCCAATATCTTTTGGTATCAATCCTGCCACAATATTAAACTGCCAAAGCGTGTGATACTCTACTCCATATTATCTGTATACTGGGAGGCAAAAACGATAAATCATCTTGGTGGAAACCAAATAATAATTCACATGACCGAAGCACCAGGCCGGATCATTTAAAACCACAAAGATCATCCAAATTAATCTTTCAGGATACTGCGTTCTATTCTTTAAGTCTACCTTTCAAAGAAATGTTTCTGAGAAAATGAAGGAATACCATAAGCCATCAAAAGAGCAAAGTTCCGTCTCTACAACTCGGAAATTGCCTCATCCTGAAAATTGAAGGAAAGCTCTACTGGTTGTTGGCAAACTTAAACTTCCTCTTTCTTTCAAAGATAAAAGATATTGCGCTTCGAATTTTCACGATAGCCCTATACACTTTTAAAGAAGACTATTAAGATGGTTTTGTCCGTCCGTCCGTATTTTATCTGTCCGCCCTCAGATCAGAAAGACAACTGGGGCTAGAGGCCTGCAAATTGTTATGTTGATCATCTACCCTCCATTCATCTAACATACCAAATTACAGCCCACTAGCCTCAGCAGTTTTATTTTTTTTATTTTACTCAAGGTTAAACTCAGCCATGATCGTGCGTCTGACAAGGCTGTAGAGCAGGCCACCACCTTGCCGTGGCTGAAAGTTTCATGGGACGCTGCTCATACAACATTATAATCTGTGTAGAAAACCCGATTGCGCCGTAGGAACTTCGGGGCATTTATTACTTGTTTTCTATTACAAAAGCTCAGATTCCAGAAACGTTTCATATACTTTGTGAAGAAAACCCGGACAATAATAACGTCCTACCCTTTGTAAAGGAGTGAAGAAAAAAAATAACCATACCAGTAACAACAAGGATCTGCCGCAGAGCAACGCCCTTAAAATATAACCACAAATAACACCATCAGGTCCGATACCTGCAGTTTGACGCGTCCTCACCCACTGACAAGGGGATAAAAGTCAACGTGCATATTAGCTGTGGAAAAACACCAAAGAAAAAAAATGACAAGCTTACGAATGAATTAAGAATTAAGACCTCTGTAAAAACTGACTTTCCATCTTAAATTTTGACACTTTTTAGCATAGGGAACTCACGAGAAGGGGAGGTATTTACCTGACGAAGAGCATACTATAAAAAGCCTGGGGAAATGCTCATTGGCCAACCCATGGAAAAATTGACCACCGCAGGGTCTAAAACAGTCACGCAATGAAAATAAATCAATTTTTTAGATGGCGTATTTTCTCATTTTCGGAATACAGAAAGAAAAGGTGCATTGCCAATACATACTATTTATTGGAAATAGAAGGAAATGCTCCCTATGTTCTTTTGTGAAATAGACGGGGGAAAAAAAATCTCCGCATACACTGACCCGGAGATGAAATTATAATAGAATTTAGGCCTAAGACCAAGGGCTGGTACCTATTAGGTCATTCGCCCCTTTAATGGAAATTGACAGTGAAATTGTTTGAAAGGTATAACAGGAGGAAAGAAAACCTCGCAGTTGCATTGTGAATCTATTGTTAAGAGCGGATGGAAGGTAAGAATGAAGAAAGAGAATATGAACGTAAGTACAGTAAAAGTAAACGGAAGGGGTTGCAGCTAGGGGCCGAAGGGACGCTGCAAGGAACATTAAGTAATGCCTACAGAGCACCGCGTGAGGTGTACAGAGGGCACTAACACCCCTACGGGAGCTGACCCGGAGAGACGCCCATGGTGTGTAGAATGCATTTTCCTTACTGCCTTTATCTGATTACAATTTCCTATTTTCCGTCTTATTGCAGCTTGGGCTTCGCCAGTGCAGGACGAAATTAATTTACTTAATCGAGTCTAGAGAGATATTCATGTCACTAAGGACTCCAGTTTCATGGAAATTCTTATGTTAAGGTCTTGCTATTTCTCGCGTCTGTCGCTCTCGGGTAAATTGAACTTCTTTTGTCCTCATGTATACCATTTCGTTTTAATGAAGGAAGCTACACCCGAGTTGAACTCTTCTTTAAAGTTATATTTGCCTGTCTCTGACTTCCTAGAACCATACTTGCGTTCTTTCCTGATGAAGCGCTTTTTAAAAATATGTTCACTTACGTTTTTGGTTAGGATTGTAAATTAATCCTCGATTTAATACCCCCATTAACGTTACCTTTTCTCTTGTTCGTTTCAAGCCAATGGCCATGAAGAGCTGTTTTTTTGTTTCTTCCTGCGTGCCACTGAACACAGAATCGTCTCTGCGTCCTTTCTTTTTTTCTTCTTCTTTCATTTTATGCGGTTAGACGGTCAGCTGGATTTGGGGTTCAAATCAAGGCCATCTAGAGTGCAGGTCACTGAACTTTGAAGTCTATTTCTTACAAGTCTAAGCTAATGCATCTTGTAGCCATACGACTGACAGTCTAGCATTTTGATATCATATGTTACACACACACACACACACACACACACACACATATATATATATATATACTATATAGATACATACATACACACACACACACACACACACAACATATATATATATATATATATATATATATATATATATATATCACTTCGTGTTCGACCTTCACAGTTTGCTCAACATTTCCTTTATACAGACCTATCTAGGCTTCCATAACACTCTTGGGTCTCTTCTTAATTTGAAGAAAAATAAAAAAAACTCGTTACCTTCCTTACTTCGCCTATTTTAGGACCCTTGTTCCATCTTCCATTATCAGTTACACTTAGTTCCAAATGCCTTCACGAATACTCCAGTGTCTGGCATCGAGGAGTTGTTTTTATAATGAGTGACTGCGATGTTCATATTTTATGGTAAACTTACGCTGCGCTGTTCAACAACGTGAATGTATCAAAGGACAGATGGAAGTTTATTATGACATACATGGAAACCTGTCCTCAATTCATTTCCTAAAATGTGATGGATCCCAGTTCTGATGTTTGCAAAGGCAATGATACTAAAACTTTCACCAAGTACCTTTTACTTTATATATAAAAAGGTATACTGGTGATCGTGATTGTTAAGCACTTATAAATTAGTATTCAAATTCTGGGGAAAAATTTTATTCCCAAAATCAAAACAAATCACAAAAAGTACACTTCTTAACTCTCAAAGTAAATAGCTCGAAGGAGAATCCAGTGTGAAAGATTTACCCATTACGAAGAGCAGTCTTAATTAAGCAAAACAGGAAGCCCACCAATGAGTACTGGTTTTGTAAGAGTAGCAGAAACGGCAGTAAAAGTCCCGGACTGTTTATAAAAAAATGATGTGGAAATGACAATGCATTTTTCTAATCACTTTAATATGAGAACGAAAAGCTATGACTACTCAAATATTAGAACCAACACTTAGTAGAGACTTTATTATGGGCATGCTACATAGTAATACTTTTGGTGCACCTTAATTCTGGTAGAGAAGATAGAAAAATATTGAGTTCTTCTTATGGACAAATTTTACGAAAATCATATGGTGTGCGCTACACTGCACTGGAACCCGGTGCTGCCCAATGGCGTGGTTGGTTTGGTATTAGCTTCCCACCTCGGTGGTCGCGGGTTCGATCCTCGGCCATTCCATTGAGGAGTGAGAGATGTGTATTTCTGGTGATAGACGTTCACTCTCGACGTGGTTAGGAAGTCACGTAAAGCCGTTGGTCGCGTTGCTGAATAACCACTGGTTCCATGCAACGTAAAAGCACCATACAAACCAAACCAAACCGACCCCTTACTTACATAAAGAATGATTATCTGAAAGAGACCTTCACTGGCTGGAATAGGGAACAAACGACTTGTAGGATCAACCTCCTTTGGTTACACTGCAAGTTGACGTATTTTACATATTATCTGTCTATAATAAAATCCGAGTGGATCTTTCTTGTTTGTCTGCCCCGGATGGGGAGGAGATCGGGAGGGTAGGGAAGATATGACACATTCACCCCACTCTTGCCAACCTGTTGACCCGGAGCGGGCTAGGTGGGGGATTGGGAGAGTAGGGGATACATGACACATCTACCCTCCACCTGCAAACCTGTTTGTCCCTCCCGGATGGCGCGGGGTAAGTAGCGGATCGGGAGGATAGGTGAGACATGACGGGCAGCACCGGATTCCAGTGCAGTGTAGCGCACACCATATGATTTTCGTAAAATTTGTCCAAAAGTACACAATATTTTTCTCTCTTCTCTACCAGAATTAAGGTGTACAAAAAGCGCATTAATATCAACTGCATTTCTGTTCTCTACTACTCTTAGCTAATTAACTTGCCCCAACATATCCCGCCCTTCCTCTATATTCTTCCATCACTTCATCCATAAACGCTTCGCACCTACGCATCACATTTGTGGATACATTCCGCTTCATTCCTGATCCCAGAAGATTAACTAATTAGGTAACGTCAATCTGCTCCACATGATGGATGCCACGAAACGCTGATCACTAAAATCCCTTAAATGCCATGGTGTCGGATGACTTTTGAATGTGGCGTAGAACGACCCAAAAAGTTTTAGACCTGAAACGAATTGGATAATGGCATATTTTGAATGTAATCTCAAAACAAAATCGATCAACATTCACGAAATTGTACTTAGCTTTAAAAAAGGACTGATTGATTGACTGGATTGATTTAATGTTCTCTGGCGTCGGGACAACTAAGGTCACTGACACGCTATCATTTTTTTGAGAATGACGTCATTTAAATACAACCTAACGACATGACTAGATTATATATATAAAAATTAAATTCATAGCTTTTTCAGAGGACCTGCTCCCGATACAAATCTAAAAATTCCACCGGCACCGTAAACAACTTCTTCCCCGAGGACTTTGGCTTGGATGTACCGGCCATTCTCGTCTCGAGCCTCGGGAAGAAAGCTTCTCCTGAGGTCCCTAGGACTGGGGCATTCGACTATATAAAGTGTTTGACAGTCACAGGGACCAGGCAGCTTAAAAGGAGGAAGAGAACAGATTAAAGCATGAAATACATTTGTCAACTACGCATGGCACATGCCTTGGTCATTTTCATTTCTGCCGTCGGAAAAATTAAATCTATACACACACAAATTCTATTGCTACTTATATATCATCTCATATTTCCCTCTCTCTTTTCCGTGGTACCGCACAAACCTCACGAGCGAGAGTTCCCAAGTTCAACCTGCTGAACTTTTGTTGAATTTAACAGTAAACAATGTAGTACGTAGGGGCCAGTCGATTATCGTGGGTCGCGAAAGAATAAATAGTAGCCACAAAGAAGAAGAAGAAGAAGAGAAGTTCCACCACCCAAAAGCAGTGGAACTTTTTCTCGGTCTCTCCTTCCTTTCCTGGAGGAACGGGGTTGACTGAAAGTGAAGCGAAGGGGGAAGGGGAAGGGGAAGGGGAATGTCCGAGGAATACTGGGGAGGCGACGAGGAAGATCCTCTCGCACTCAGAATATGACTTTTCCTGCGTGTGGCCTCGAGAGCCTTATGAAGAATTTATGAGTAAATGTAAGTCAGCGCCGTTTCCCCCGGTGCATTTGCTTGCAAACGAGTCACTGGAGACATACTCAAGTTATGGAGATATTAATGACAGTCCCTCCGCTCTGCGAAATATGCTGCTTATCAGAAAGAGAGAGAGAGAGAGAGAGAGAGAGAGAGAGAGAGAGAGAGAGAGATTTTGACGTCTTATAATCGAAAACTTTGCTTGATATTAATTACATTATTACACAAATAACTGCATTACGACTTAAAAAATAACACATCTTTCGTGAAATAAGGACTGTAATATTCCTCTGATCGCTGTGTCAGTTTAATTCTCTCTCTCTCTCTCTCTCTCTCTCTCTCTCTCTCTGCTTGCCCACGCAGTGTAAAATGTAAGCTTTGACCTCCCAGGGAAGCCATATATATTTTATACGTTCAAGGAAAGATACCGATAGCTTATCTCAAAGTGAACTCGTCAGTTCTTCAATATTCAGCAACATCTGAGAGGCGTTGGAATCTTTTCAGTTCTGGTCAGTTTAATGACCTTTCACACACACACACACACACACACACACACACACACACATATATATATATATATATATATATATATATATATATATATATATATATATATATGTATATATTACACGTGCGAGCACACACACACCAATAAGGGTAAAAAATTAAAAGCAACGGCCTCATTAGTCAAGCGAGAAAATGAAATAGCAGTCACTACTAATGCAGCCATTAACGACTAAAAAAATAAAAAATAAAATAACGAACAAGTAGGACGTTTGTAATTTCTATCGACGTTTTACCAATAGTTCCAAAACGAGTCAGAGCGTTTTAAGTCATGAGTAAATAGCAATTCAGAGAGGTTTGATGGTCTCCTCAGTTTTCACAAGAATAATTTCCTTACAAGAATTGAACGTCCATGAAAAAAGCCTGTACTGAGGTGATATAATGGTTACTTTTAATATGAGGGTTGCCAATGTAAATAAATAAATCTTGAAAGGGCCACAACAAAATATCTGGATTGGTAATGTCAAAATATGAGACAGGTTGTATTGGACCCGGAAGCAGACTAAAAGGAAATGTAGGACGAAATAGGTTAGTTTATTATATAGTATTTTAATAAGCAAGTATTATTCTGTTCACACAAAATAGCGTCCTATTACTCGGGAATGTGAATTCAGGAGAAACGGATTCTACGTTACGCCTCACGCCCTTAATTAATACTAATTGTTGTCATTTGGCGGATCTGCTAAGAACATGTACACTTTATAATGATCAATAACCAACCATTCCTACCATAACTTCAATTTTCCCCTTTTACAGGACACCACAATCCTTTCTGTTTCCCACAAGATAACATTACTGAAGAATTTCCAAGGCACTCTTAAGTGCACATCTCACCTTCTTTTGCAATAGAAAAGCAAAGACACATCTGTGCTAGCGCCATTCAGTTTTAGAAATAATTCTCAGCATTTCATTTCTCTTTAATTCATACTTTCTCTCATATATATATATATGTGTGTGTGTGTGTGTGTGTGTGTGAAATGAATTTTATCACATCACCGTGATTCATATACAAGCATTAAGCTACAAATGTCCTTTAACATCTAATTCTCTCTACCTCGGGATTAATATATTTTCATATGTTGCCCGAAGGGGAATTTTTTAGTTGATAAGAAATTCCTCGGCTCATGGACTTGAACCACGAATTTACGACGTACAGTGACGCGCTTTAACCCACAGTACTATCTAGAGAGGTTTAAATAAGTTGATGCCGACTCCCACCTACAAATCCCTGATGAGCTCAGGTATTCGTTATTAGAGTCGGTATCAATCCACCTCGACCATAATAGCCGTGTAGTGCGTTTGTTGCACGTAGCCATATAATGAAATGAATTGAACACACCATCGTGATTCAAATACAAGCATTGAGCTATAAAAGTCCTTTAATAACTAATGCGCTCTACCTCGGAATTAATATATTTATGTGTGTGTGTGCGTGTTTGTGTGTTTGTGACAAATTTCATGGAATACAATTTACTCATCCTTCGAAATACTACAAATATAATCAAACACAGATACTAGTGAAAATGTAAATCACTGCCAACGTCCTTGACGTAGACAAGACATTACATAAATAACGATAACAGAGAAATACAGATTCAGTGTGATATAAATTAGATGAGTATCATCGAATACGCTCCCTGCCCTTTCCAGTGTAACCCTTTCAATAAATGAGTTTGTTGTTTTTGCTGACATCAAATGTACGAAATACAAGTTTGACTGAAAGAGGAAGCATTCAGAGAAATACAGGAAAGAAAAGATACAATGTTGTTGTTGCTTGATCTCGCATTGAGCCACCACGAGTTCCTTCTCTTAAGAGCGGGGGTGGTAGTACAAGAGAGGAGGCAAAGATCGAATCCACGAATCCGCGTTATTCTTTAGTGTATGACTTGACTCTGAAAACTTTCAGGAAACCAGCGCTGGCTTTAGGGTTTACTTCGTGAACATCAGCCAAGCAAACGGGGGCCTATAGTTGATTCCTTTACGATAAATTTTATATTTAGTTAACATGAAATATCATTCTCTAAGACAAATGCTGGACTAAAATAGTATGCACCAATTTTTATGAATGAACGTAAAAGACCTTGAAAGCGCATTACTTCGTGCTTTTCAGGAGCTCATGTCAGCAAATCCCTTTATGACCGACGTCACCTTGTTGCTTATAAATTGACTCAGATACAAATTCAAAATCAACTTATGAATGAATTCGATGGCAGAGTTTGGCTCCGTGAGGGACTGGCTTGATATGAAGGGTCCCAGTCGTCCTCATTGTGCATCTCAGGCTTCACTATAAAAACAAAGTTGAAAGTTCATGTGTTGAATGTGTTATTATCCGACCGCCTCTGTATTTCGTGAATCACTGAACTTGCCTAGTATTCAGGGGACAGTTTTTCATTTCAGACAGGACCTTCTTCTGATTTTTTTATTTATATAAATTTTTGGCATTATGCCAAGCACTGGGGCAGCTAAGGCCATTCAGCGCTGAAACGGAAATTGACAGTGAAAGGTTTGAATGGTGTTACAGGAGGTAACCCTCGAATTTGCACTTTGAAACAATTGTTAGAAGGTAGACAGTAAGATGGAAGAAAGAGAATATGAACGGAGGCACAGTAAAAGGAATGAAAGTAGTTGCAGCTAGGGGCCGAAGGGACGCTGCAAAGAACCTTAAGCAATGCCTACATTGCACTGAATGAGGTGTACTGACGGCACTACCCCCTACGGGGGACAGGACCTTCTTGGTCTCGGCCGCCAAAGCTGCCTTTACTTCTTCGCCATTATAATGCTATTCATCAACAAATTTGAACAAAATATAACATTTAGTTCGTTAATTTTGA
Organism: Macrobrachium nipponense; assembly: GCF_015104395.2. Taxonomy (NCBI): domain Eukaryota; kingdom Metazoa; phylum Arthropoda; class Malacostraca; order Decapoda; family Palaemonidae; genus Macrobrachium; species Macrobrachium nipponense. Next base: position 5,845,434 of record NC_061095.1, read on the forward strand.
ATTACAACCTGGAATGCGTTCCAACAGTTAATTTGACGAATAATCATTCCTCGAGTCTCGACTGAATTATGATGCATTTTTAAGAGTTTATGGTTTGTGCTTTTACTGCAGATCATACTAAGGAGCATAACGAGATAATTACGTTTTATGATCTTAAATTAAAATGCACCCGAGAGGATCGGTGAAGAAAGTTAATCTAATCAGTTAGAATAATTTGACAGCTTCAATGTAATAAACAGAAAAAAATTAATATAAGTAAAAAATAGGAGAAAAGCAAAACAAAAACTTAAAAGAAAACATACTTGTCAGCCAGAATGGACTTGTCAAGAGGCATTTTCTATCTGAATGACATCTGCAAATGTAAATAGCTAAGTCCCTAATTATACACATTTTAATTTTATTCTCTCCCCTAATCTCACTAAGTGCTTTTGGGTTGTGGAGTTGGAAAACCTTTGCTCACTGAAAGCGCCGCACAGAGAACGAATCTCTCGTTTATCCGAGGGTAACTAAGAAATCTGCTTGGTTTCATCATTTCATAATAAAACACATGCTTATATTACATGACACATAAATAAATTCGGTAAATACATTTTATGTGCATAAAATACTCATGCTTGAATTTCTACCACAATTTAATAACTTCTAAAATATATAAGATTCGCCGTGATTTCTTTGTAAGGTTAATAAAAGATTTAAGAAATTTCTTTTCCAGCAGCAAAACCACGAGAGTCGAAAAACCAGTTTTTCTGAGCAAAAGAGTGAATCCTTTTAGGTTTATCCATTAATATCAGCATGTGGAGACGCTGTTGGAATGACCTGTCCGGGAAGGCATTACGACACACCAAAAGAAGTTAATTAAAAGTTCAGCTACGGTGAAGCAGACAGGCATCGCATAAAATATAACCACAATCAGTAAGGAAGATATAATGAAATAAAACGATCGTCCATAAAAATCAACATTCCAACATGATACCAGGAAACGAAGCATTACCTAATTATGATAAAAAGCTTAAATATTTATGTAAGTAATGTAAATAAAAATAATAATAAAAAAATCAATATGAATATAAGGCCTTCACACACACAAACACAAACACACATTTATTTATATGTACAAAGTTATGTCTGCATTTATATACGTATATGCCTACAAAACCTACAAAAAGCTTTGTGTTTATGCGTAAGCATACGGATGCTAGAATAAAGACACGGACATCGACTGGGATAAAACTGTGCAAGCGCAAAGACAGCTGTTCAAACATACCGTCTTCCCCAAGAAGCTAAGGAGGAGAAGAAAATCTGCAAAATATTCCTCGGACATTTATGGGAAAACATTACATCGACATAACGTGACAGAAACCCTACAGAGAGAGAGAGAGAGAGAGAGAGAGAGAGAGAGAGAGAGAGAGAGAGAGAGAGCCCTCTTGCAAGGAATTTCCATGGCTAAATACTTCTTTAATTAAAACAACCACTAAAAAGGCCTTGGTCAATCATGATGTTAACAAGCAGCTCTTGATCACCGCTACACTCCTTGGGATAGGTCAGGATTCCCTCAGTGGCGCTCAACGCTGCTAAATTCGCCTTAGGTCACTCCGGTTTTTATTTATTGACCTCTTAATTTTTTTACTGGTTATTTCTCCAGGAAAATCCAGACCCTTATACCGGTATGTTGTTAGCGCTTGAAACATAGCCCTCGGTGAATACTTGTGGTAAATATGCAGTCCGCAGTATTACACACACACACACACACACACAATCACACACACACACAAAGAATCAAGGGCGCGTCTGCAAGAAGGGTAAAAACCTAAACGCAAATTCACATGGAGAGAGAGAGAGAGAGAGAGAGAGAGAGAGAGAGAGAGAGAGAGAGAGAGAGAGAGAGTTTTGGATCGCAACACCTGATAGTCTTATGAAGCTCATGTGAACATAGTTTGGTCACCCTTCGCTACATTTGCATACTCCTCAATTGACACATGATTGCGTCCTAGGAAGAATGAACCCGAAAGTTCATTCTCTCTTCTTCTCTCTTTCTCTCATCCAGTGAAATTAACCCTGCGGTATTTATTTAAAAAAAAAAGAAAAAAAAAAAAAAATCTTGACGTGTAAGGCCGTTGCTTCGGTCGTTACAAAACGCTGAAAGGATTAAGATGACTGTCAGTATAGAGAAAATAAATAATATCATACAGGAAAGAAGTTCCTTTCTGTCAAACAAATACAAGAGTGTATTTAGAAAGCATTTACGTATAAGCATTCAAATATGCACATGTAAACGCGTATTCAGTAAGCACACGTACATGTGTACTCAATATGCACAAACGATTACGTGCTCGTAAGGAAAAAAAAGGGTGTGTGCTCGGTGCGCACAAATGAACATGTATTTAGAGCGGAGACACTTGAGAACTAATCAGCTTCATCGTCGTCATCATCATCATCATCATCATCATCATCGTCATCATGAGCCTCCTGTACTCTGGCGACTCTGAGCATTCATCTTCTTCATTCTCTTATTCTTCTCTTCAGTCTCGCATGCAATCCTTCGTATAATTCATCAAGAGTTATATATTCTTCCCTCCTCACGGCATCTTGCATCGTAAGTCATTTGAAATCTCCTAAAATTTTCTTTCACATTTCCACTCAGCGCTCACTTTACTTTCCCTATCTATCTATCTATCTATCTATCTATCTATCTATCTATCTATCTATCTATCTATCAAGGAGGTCCTAAAAGGCATTACCCTCACGGTTTTCAGCGAGTCCCAATGTTGTTAGTCCCGCCCACTTTCCAACTCTTACGGTGAACCACCACGACTGACTAATTACTGGGTAACAACTTCAGAGCTTCGGTCAACGGTCACGGGATGGGTTTGAAAATAATGTCTAAAGGGCTCGGGCTTGGCTCGTCTGCTGATGAGGTACATATTTCTATCAAGGTGATGTGATTATATATTTATATATATATATATATATATGTATATATATATATATATATATATATATATATATATATATATTAGATTGGTTAGTTGAACAAGTTTTCTTGGAATGCAATTTTGGACATGGTTGAATTATATCTCTTCCTTATATGGTATACATGTTTACTCACTCATATATATACACACACACGCATATATATATATATATATATATATATATATATATATATATATATATATATATATAAAGATATATGCCACGAAGGAAAAATAAACGAAGGAGGACTGCAAGATCTTTCGACGTTAAAAGTCCTTTACTGAGCAGAGACTGACATACATACGAGAAAAGACAATACAAGAAGATTCTTATAACTGACAGATAGGGATTATAAAGAGATTAGTACCTAGAATCCGACACACCTGGAAGATAAGAAACCTTCCCAAACAAGCATAAACAATGGGTGCAATTAAAGGTTTAAGACAATCATCTCAGATACAATTTCAAGACAATTAAAAGATTATAGGTGACAGCTATTCAGAACTTGGTAAACAAAACCATATTCACAATACATGACAGACATACATTACAACAAAATTAATAACTCTAAGGCAACTGATTTTTATTTAAGTCAGTAATTATATCTTTGAGGTCATTCTTAAACATGTTACAGATACAAGGGTCTAAATGAAAAAGGCCACGACTAACATTGAAATTACAATGAAAAGTAAGTTGTATTAAAGCAGATTTTAAAAGATTTCGTGATAAGACATCTCTTGACCTTGCAATTACTGAACTATCAATCCAATTTATTCGGTGGTTGTTTTCACTTAAATGATTGAATAATGCATTAGATTTTTGCCCAGTTTTTACAGAATACTTCTAAGCCTTTGCTAGACTGTCCGAGATAAAATGAGGGACAATCCATACATGGAATTTTATATATTATGTTGTTGCTTTCTCTGGGGCCATTTTTTATTAACATTCCTTTTAGTGTGTTATTATAGGAAAAAACAAGGTTGACATTAAAAGCTTTTAACAATGATTAAATGGTTTCAAATCCGTTAAAATAAAGCAAACTGAGAATGTTCTTAGAATTTTCTTTCTGCGTGTTACTTTTGTGGGCTTTATTATAACAAATGTCTAATATATGTGAAGGATAGCATAAATCTTTCCCTATTTTTCTTATGTATTCAATTTCTTGATCCAAATATTGTGGACTGACAATTCGCAATGCTCGTAAAAACATAGAGGAAAAAATTTATATTTTTATGTTAAGATGGTGGCTTATATCTTTATTTATGGATTTATCACGTTCCTAACTTTCGTGATTCAGTTATATATATATATATATATAATATATATATATATATATATATATATATACTTATATATGTATATACATAATATGTGTGTAAACATGCATACCACATATAGAAGAGATATAATTCAACCATGTCCAAAATTGTATTCTAAGTAGTATAAAAACTAAAACTACTTGCTTTTAGGGTGCCATGTTGTAACCTGAAAACTTGTTCAACTATCCAATCTCTCTTACGTCCTCTGATGGCGATCAAATAAAGATGGCTAAGCGTCTTCGCTGAAGTGATATATGCGCTGCAGTTTCACTTTCTAAACTTGTACACAAACTAAGCTTTAGTCATACCTGGCCATCAAGTCCCACTGCGATAAAAAACGAAGAACGTGGTCTCTTCCTTTATTATTTATTTTCATATTTGCTTAGGTTTCGTTAAACATGAGAACACTTAGAAAGGTTTTAGGATTATTCACCCCAGTCATGACCATTCCCATTTTATGAAAATAAGTAAGGAAGTTTGACAATTCTCAAGGAATTTTTAAATAATAATAATAATAATAATAATAATAATAATAATAATAATAATAATAATAATAATAATAATAATAATAATTTTTATATACTGACGATTAATAATTTATATTTCAAGTAAATAATGGCGTGTCCATCAAATCTATACTTTTTTCTTTTCTGTCTCTTTGTATTGATAATAATACCATTATTAGAAAAGTTTTTTTTTTATGTCTGCAATACCTAAAATAATCCCGGACAACTCGCCAATTCAGTGTCGAGTTTCTTAATAACTGTATACCACATTTTTATTCTCTATGCATTGTCATCTTGACAGATTATGTCTTCAAATTAATGACGTTAACCGTAATTCTGATTAACCCTTCTCCTCTCAGCTAGGTCTTTCGTTTTTTACGACTTTTCTGTTTTTGAGAACGGTTATTATTATTATTATTATTATTATTATTATTATTATTATTATTATTATTATTATTATATGTGTCAAGGATGGAGCAGAGGTGAAGACGAATTTCTATCTGGATGGAGCAGAGGTGAAGACGAATTTCTATCTGTTTCGTAATTCTAGAATTTAATGGAGATAGCCTGGTACTTTTTCAGACGCAACTTCAAAATGGCCTCCATTGCATGGCCACGACAATTATGGCCCAAACCAATTTTTAAGTTTTTTACATCTTTGTGTCAATTTACTGATTTATTCATCTCTTTCTTTAGTGAATAAGCTGAGTGCTTTGATCTAACAACACAATCACTTTAAAATGGTTACAAAGACCACCGCTGTCAGGCTTAAATTCAGGTTAGAATTTTAAGAGATATGCTAACATTAATACATTAAACGGAAAGGCTAAGTCAGCTTAAATTCAGGTTAGAATTTTAGATGCGCTAAGATTAATACATTTAAACTGAAAGGCAAAGTCAGCAGAGGAGGGCAGTGCCAAGGATAACACGGCCTTTAATGGCATTCCGGCTTACAGGTTGAGTGGGATTCATGTGAAATTGGATGAACAGTCAGTTTAGGTTCTGGGCAATTACATAAACCTAGAAATAAGAAAACCCTCGGCACATGCCATTTTAAAGCCTGAAATTATGGAAGTACAATCGAAAGGACAACCAGGAATATACTGGTTACAGTAATACAGCAAAGAATTTACTCATGTTTCAGAGTGAAACTGAAGGCATGGAAACCACAGTGATACCATACCAGATATATGCTATTCAATGACACAAAGCTAGTAGAGCAGAGAAGAGGAGAGTTACTCTCAGTAACATGGATGAGAACCAAGGGGACAGAAGGACCACAGTAGAATGCTATGTGTAACAAAGAGTATCAAATTCCAAATTTATCAAAATCAATGACTATGCAGCTGAATACAACTCACTGTTCCAAGACTAAATCATGGACAACTCTTTTCAAATTGCATGTAAGTGGAAAAAGATGTGTCAACTAGGTAGACTACAGCCCAACAGTCAACAAATTAAGTAAATCCTTCCATAATACTATTATTGCAACACCAAATTTCTGACAGATGAGAAGTGCACACCTCACTCAGGATTATGGACAGTATGGCAAAATAAGTTCCTGAGCTTCCTGAACCATTTACAAACACCCCACTATACTCCTTCAGCAAAAAGTGTCCAACACAACAGGCAATTCAACATTGCCAGTTCAGTCTCTTCCAGAGATACCTGACAAGAAAAAGAATAATTGGAAAAAGTTCATGGCACACCAGACATAGATGATTCATCCAATACAACATGGTCTTCCCACCATGCAAGCCAGTAAAGGACTAAAGATTTTGATACCAGTATCACAATTCTGCTCCCTCAAGCTCACAATGTTGCCACAAAGAAGCAAGTCATCAAAACAAAACACGAAAGATGTCTGGAAAAATATGCCACAGAGGATATTCTGCTTAAAGTTATATTGAGAAAGGAAAATCCTTTAGTAGTAGAGTAACAACAAAAGGAGGAGCTTTCTCAGAGACTGGAAATTCAAAACAGAACCATTTCAATTCCTTACTGATGCAATATCTAAAATGACAACAATCAAGGTACCCACTGTGACGAAGGAGGAAAAGGTATTCACACGTGCCAATTACAACAACGTCAGCCTAAAGGAGTTGGCTCTTTGTACCCATGAGGGAGTTGACACATGCCATACAGTTAGGGATTGCCATAAGATTGATGACTGATGCTAATGAAACTGGCATTGTAATAAATATCATATCCTTTATGCATAGGCTCATAGCAATAGGCTTGGAGATTATGTGGGTTGTATTTGTCAGTAGATAATGCAATAAAAAAAAACTCCCATCGATGACCTTATTGCCACTGAAGTACAAGAGAAAACCAAGGGGAAGCTGTTCTTCTATGCCTTCACCGGACTAGTGTATCAAGTTTTAACAGCGAGGGAAAATAGCATAATCTGCAAGTTCGATATACCACTAAAAACATCAGCAGCGAAGCAGATGGAAAGTGAAACAAAATTATTGAATTTCTCTTTTACACCTAAACCCAGAAAACAAAAGCAGCACCTTTCTATTAATTTATTGGTCTATTGTTTTACATATCTTCTGATGGCAAAATAAAAGATGCTTTTCTTGATATTACTAACTAATGATCGAATCAAAGCTAAAATCTGGACTAAGCCGAGATGTCTAAATGAATCACTGTCATTACAAGATCCTTTTGAAGTTCAAAAATATTAACGGTGGACATGGAAGCATTAAAGAGTTCTCTCTCTCTCTCTCTCTCTCTCTCTCTCTCTCTCTCTCTCTCTCTCTATAACGAAGTGGAAACTGACTGCATCATCCCTTTTGTTGAGCGGAAATCTATCTTCCTCTTCAGGTTTTATTGCTGGAAGAAGTTTCAAAAGCTTTCTGTCATGTGAGCACTTATGAAATCTTTATAAAAATGCTTTCTCTCAACCATTTAGTGGTCCTTTACGACCTAGGTCTCGCACGTTCCTTTTAGCCCCTTCCTTTTTTTTTTTTTTTTTTTTTTTTTTTTTTTTTTAAAGAAAACTACTGAGATGGCTATTTGTCCATCCGCACTTTTCCTGTCCACCGTCAGATCTTGAAAATCACTGAGGCTAGAGGGTCGTAAATTGTTACGTTGATCACCCACCCTCCAATCATCAAACATACCAAATTGCAACCCTCTAGCCAAAGTAGTGTTTATTGTATTTAAGGTTACAGTTAGCCAGGATGGAGCGTCTGGCACCGCTATACGTTTCAACACAGGCTGCCACCGGCCCGTGGCTGAAAGTTTCACAGCCGTGACTGAGAGTTTCATACAGCATTATATGTAGACAACTGGATTGCACAAAAACTTCGGCGCATTTTGTACTTGTTTCATCTGGCCCTGGGTTAGATAAAAGCACTGAGTTTGACGTGCATTAGCATATAAAATAAAGAAAATGCTGAATCTCCAGTTTGAACTTATGACGAAAATGATAGGGTGATTTTTAAATGTTCATTTTAGCATGAAGTCATTTCTTTTCGCAATCTTTTCGAATAGTGCATCTAAATGCAGAGAAATATCGTCAGTCACCAAACGGATGCGAGTGAAAACCGGTTACACCTTTCAAATTATAAAAAAGAGAAACACGGTTCACATTAAGTATATCAATATATAATATTCCACAATCTCAGACTGCACATATATAATCATGATTCAGTTTATGAAAAATATTTGAATAACTAAAACTTAACATCAGAAATCATGATGCAACTTTTTTTTTTTAGGTAAGTTTTATTGAGGGGTTGCTTTCATCTCTCATGGCGATGATGCTGCAACGCATAAAGTATCACCTTGTAGGTCTACATTCCCTCTGGAGGTCCTAACAACGACGACGTATCGTTCGTTGCACTGAGGCTTAGAGCGTATCACTTGCGCGAAGGAATTCTAATGAGCACTCCTCCCCCTTCAGCACATCTGATGCTGCCATGTTTACTTGAACTCTCTTTGCAAAAACAAATACGATCGCATGATAAAAAAAAAAAAAGTCTGAACATTTCATTCTTTCAGCATTTGCATTTGCATCCTCGCTATATCATTTTAATGTCTGCAGGACAAAGACAACCACAACATCAGACCACAATTCTCGTTGCTCACACTCAACTCACACCTTCAAGTGAGCAAGTGCGTTTTACCATCTTATCTACCGGAGAAACATCGAGAAATGCCCGGGGCGAGCATCAAAGCGCCACCCATAGGGAACGCCGTGGTGTCACTGCACTCACCTGCCTGCCAGAAGGCAATGAGACTGACGATGATGATTAAGACGAAGGTCACTAGACCCCCGATGAGGATCTTCACCGTCGTGGCACCCAGGCCACAGAACCCAAGAGGCCCACCTCCTTCCCCAGCCCCTTTGGTCATCGCCATTATGAGTACATGAGGGGCGGTGCGCGGTCCCTTTGGCGTTCCTTGCTCTCTCCTTCGCTAAGGTGACCCTTATCCAATGGTTTATCAGTCGCTCACAAATATAGTAAAGTATTGCAAGACCAGAAACACTGCCGTCTCCACTGTTTCACTCTAAGTTTTTCACTCGCTCGAGAACACTTCAGTAACACTGTACTCTCATTTATAAATCACTGAATGTGGCTCAAACCAGAAACGAAAATCTGTCTTACTTTTTCAACGCAAACATTTCCCGAGGTGACGAGGATCAAAGCAATATTAGCACTGTTGCGAATGACACTCCTTTTTTACGACGCTTCTCAACCTGTTATATCACCGAAAACATCACAAATCGAGCTGGACTCTTCTTCCCATTTACGGAATGGTCATCGTGTAACTCACAGCAACGTGTCACTAGTCAACGTGAATCATCCTTTGTGTGTGCCCTGAGAGCAGGGAAGGCTGGCACTAACTCCCATCTCCGAAGCTTTGGTGGAGGACACTGAGGAACCTATTTCGAAGGAAGCCCCGAGTTTGTCTCGTCAGTAAAATATCTCGCTGGCAACAAGTAAAAAATGGCGGACGAGCCGGCTGTCTCGAGTCCCTCGGTCATAATATCTGGAAATAGGAGAGAAGAGATGATTATTCCCTGCGACATGTCTGCCATTGACACGGCAGTAATTCAACTATTAAGCAAGAAATATTCAGTGTATTTTCAATGACAACTAATCATCACCAAACTAGTTCTGATTTTTTATAGCTCAATATTTTTCGTGCAAAATGGCGGAGATTTTTATTCAGGGAACTCACTCCTTTGCGTTTTATCTTCACACAGAGAGAGTACAACAGGTTCATAAAGGAAATACGATCATTAGCGGAGAAAAACACGAAATTCCAATAAAAAAGGGAAACATTATGAGTCTGAGGTTATATCAGCACCCAACATACTATGTATTACAAGAGCCATCCATACACACACGCTCTAGTAGTCTAACATTGTTCATGCAAAGTCAAAACATTAGAGTTAATGAATGCAGATGAACCCATTGAAGATGTCAAGGACAGTAAATTCATTTGTGCTCTTAACCTGAGGTGCCTCGGTTAAACTAACTGAAGAGGAGAATCAACAGTGTGTTTATATATCTCCCGATTATGATAAGCAGTTCGCTTTACGCTGACCATCTCATCAACTGAATAATATATCAAGCTCATGCGAAACTCCCAAAAGTCGATTACATAGGCACGAACGCTGACGAAATTTACACGTGATTTACGTCTAAAGCGCGCAACAAACATTTACTTGGAAGTACGAAGCCATTGCCGTGGTATCTATACATCTGGCATTCAGCTTGTTGCTCTTTGAGATATAACCACCTGCACGATATATTGCGCATCACAAAATTTGGTAAAGTCTTCCATTTTTTTGTTCTAAAATCAAAAGGATTTAGGTTAAAATGTATAAAAATACGGAGAACTCTTACTAAATCAATAGCAAAAAAGGATGGCAGGTCTAAAAGAAACTTCCTACTGATGAAAAAGAAACTTGTGAGCAAAACTAATGGACGTTCAATTACAACTGTAATGTCTATACTGCTGAACAAGTGAAACAGTTTACAAATTGCTAATACGAGATTGTCTCTCCACAGAATAGCCCGAATTTAAAATAAAAATAAAAATATTAATCTAAAGATATACAAGATAGCTGCTATATTGGTTTAATATAATTTCTACTATCTCGGACTGCTGCTATCACCGTAACCCCATCTCCCAACTGAAAGAGGTACAAATCTGGTCGCTGTCTTTTTAAACTACTTATTTACCTCGACAATAATCAAGAATTTTAAGAGCAGTGATTTAAGGAATCCTATTTTTCAGTCTTAGTGTTTGGTATTCTCAGGTTCTCAGTTTTGGGTCTTCCAAGAGTCTTCTGTCGCCAGTTTAGATTCTTCAGATGTTTCCGACAAAGCCTTGAACATAGTTACAACAGCCCATCTTTCTGCAAATGACTATGCTCTTCCCAAAAGTAAACTCATTTTTATTTTTTAGCTTAACCCTTTAGACTGCTTATTTCCTCCGTGTTCTATTTCTACCGATTCTACTCATACATCTATTCTACACCTGACTGTACCCCTTTCTTCCTCCAAGACAACGAATAATTGTAGTTCCACTCAATTAAGTTGTTGTACCTTTCATTTTCAATCGAAGCTTTGGAATTTCTCCCTTGCGTTACGGCGAAGCTAGCAAGAGACGCAACGCTGCTGCCAACTCAACATACCTCTTTCATCACAAGGAAAAAGTTTGTTGATGGACTTTCCTCTTTTATAATGACGACACCCATGACACTTCACGAAACTGATTTTGAAAAAAAAATTTGGAAGACGTCAGAGAAGTCCACATTCAGGAAGTGAACTGCATTGGACTGACCAACCACCTTGATCCTCGAGTTTTTTTTTCTTCAATTATAAACAATCTGTCTTCTGACAAGGGTGTTCATGGACTTTTCAGGGTTAGCCGTAGAGAGAGAGAGAGAGAAGAGAGAGAGAGAGAGACGAGAGAGAGAGAGAGAGAGAGAGAGAGAGAGAGAGAGTGGA
>NC_061095.1:5857708-5875974 GCF_015104395.2 Macrobrachium nipponense
GAGAGAGTGGAGGAGGGGAGGGGTAATCTTGGCTCTTAAGTAAGGCCTTACTTTCAGCACTACTTCATACGATTAGACGAAAAACAAACTCATTCACGTTGAGGATAACCGTTAATTCAGCAAGTTCCATTGGATTCCGTTCATCCGTCCTCAGAAAAACTTGTCAACAGAGACGATCAGACAACTAAACGAAGGTGAACATTGACTAATTACTACCTCTTACGAAGTTGTAAGAAAGCTAATTCCCTTAATAAATAATAGTTAGTAATGTAGAAAACCATTTAAAAACAAAGCGGCCACTATCACAAGGAATTACTAATAAAAAAAATATCAGTAAATAAGCTGCATAGTTCAACTTTATGTCGTATAACGCCTTTATACAATGGAAGTACAAAGTACAAATGGGGAAAAATAAGATCGAAAATAACCTACTCATCGAAAGTTTATCGCAAGAATGAACAATGTCCTGCAGAATTCATCTATATGAAAGGTAGCCTTAAGTTTCTCTTCAACAGTTGTGGTAACTGACGGGGAAGTTTCATCTCATGAAAGATCTGATGACTTGCAAATGACTACTACTACTAATGTTATTGTTGTTGTGGATGATCTCTCGAAAACTTCAAAAGAAATTTACTGGATAAAAATTTAAAGGAAAAGCAGTTTGACAAAATATATATAAACAAATAAATAAATAAATAATCCCAAACATATGAAGAAAACCCAATGAGATGAGGAACTCCCCAAAGGTATGAGACACGAATTAATATTCAATAACGATCGGTGTATTAATAAAAAAATAATGAATGCCCTTCCGCTCCCTTCAGAAAACCCCTAAGCTACTCTGATCCGACAAGTTGTTTTACAGATCTATCCATAATCAGACAGTAGCGGGGCTGCAAATCGATTACATGTCATCAACTGACACTGAGTGACTTTGATGCCACTTCTGTTAATGGTTATAAGACGAGGTACATCAGACAGATTAATCGAAAATGGCAACCAGTAACAACATTAATTTTTTTCTTAACCAGACTGATTTGCAATAGGACATTTTAAGGCATCTTATTTTCCCGGTAGTGACCAAAATGCCAGTTCACCGTAGGGTAGACATACGCTGAATAGAAGAACGGAATTAAACCAATCTATTACAATAGAAATGTTACGATCAATTTTCGAAGAATTTCACATTGCTTAATATTTTTGAGGAATGGAAGTATTTGAATGACTGGAGAGCTTAACTGGTCAGTTTTTCTAAACGTCTCCTAAATTATTTTGAAGGAACTACCATAAACGAAGGGGACGCCATTGCTGAACACATACAAATCTAGTTAATTCAAACTTGACACTGCAAATTACTTTTCTTACAAGCCGTCAACCTCATTGCCACACATAAGTCATTAACTTTTTCTAGCAAAACCCAAAAAGAACTATTTATATGATTAATACACTTGCCATGACCAAGATATGACCCCATGGCCATTTGTACTGGAACATGGGCTACAATTCCTTAACGCACTATGCCATTAACGAGGTGAGCGGTTAAGTGCTGAGTAGTGAAGTCGGCAACGTAACCTCGTTCTGTACCTCTGGATGCGGGTTCGAAACCGTCTGCGGACACCGGAACTACTTTATATTTTTGCATTTGAACCCAGTGTTTGTATCGACAATCGCATCCAAAAAATGTGAAGAATTCGTCAAGCTAAGAGGGCAGTGTCATTTTTACATTTACACTGTCGCCCATGTTCAGTGTTCAGATCCCGAAGGCATAGGTTCGAATCCTGGTCTGGGTACGTGGTTTTATCAAGTATCATTTCCTAGGAATGTAAGTTATTCCTAGTATTTGTGTGCGTGTGTATGTATCCATGTATTTATACACACATATATACATACATACATACATATATGCATACATACATATATATATATGTGTGTGTGTGTGTGTGTGTGTGTGTATAATATTCCAGGTGGTTGAATGTTGACTGGTGCAGCACTCAGCTCACGTTTACGAGGTGCATGCATTGCTGTAGATGATTTCCAACATCTACTGGAGAAACCGAGAGTTCTCCCTTCCACTTCCACCGGGAAAAGAACGTTACAAAATATATATATATATATCTATATATATATATATATATATATATATATATATATATATATATTATATATATATATATAGAGAGAGAGAGAGAGAGAGAGAGAGAGAGAGAGAGAGACTTATTTACTCTTTCACTCGATTGAATTTTGTTGTTTTTCGTAAATCATCATTTATTAAGTTTTCTGCCTCGTCCTCCATCGAACCCAGCGAAATTAATACCTCAAAACAAGCGAAAACCACCCACGGCTCTGAGTAAGCACAGATTCTGCAGGAGATTCGGGAGAAAATACATAAATTAGTCGAGCTTTTCCTGGGGATGTTCTCGAAAAGAGCAATAAAGTCTCCAAGTGTAAATGAACAACACATTTAAAATACCTGTTTTTCCTCCTCCCCCTCCTTCTAACCCTCTACCTCCTTCTCCACCTTCCCTACCAGACCACCCTCGCCCCCTACGAGCTCTGCCAGATAGAAATCCCCCTCGTCATAATGTTATGGAAATGAAGATAATGATAGAAATTATTGTCGCCGGGATTTCTTCAGTTACAGCGTAAGCAGGAATAAAGTTTTCTTTCTTATCTCCTGCCCGTCGACTACTGTTGGGAGGTTCACGGGATAGGATGCTGTCTGGAGATTCATGCGGTTTTTTTTTCTGTTAGGTTAACTTTATTTTGAGAAAACTTGAGTGACTAAGAACGTTATTTCCAGATATGAAATGCAGTATTCGTGATCTTAATTTATGGCGGAAATAGTTCCTGGTTTAGTCCTAAGTATAACGGCATCTGTTATTCTTCCCGGGTGTCTGATGCGCATCGTCTTCAATATCACCTCCAATGCTATGGTGCAACGAGCTTCTATGTAATTCCGCCAGTCCTGTTTTTTTCCCCTGTGCTTTGTCGTTCACAAATCTCCACTCACATTCAGCCTCCCTTCTCATACATCTCATCCAATTTGGCCTCGGGCTTCAAACTCCACTGGTGCCCACAGGATTCCGACAGACTATGTCACGTACTATTCTCCCACGGCCAGTACGATGGACATGTCCAAGCCATCTCCTTTTAATTATAATCTCATCTAAATATGGAATTTCCATAACTTCCCTTATGCTAACATTTCTAACTTTATCCTGCTGTCTGACTCCTGATATTCAGCTTTATTTCAAAATTTAAAAATCTTTTAGATATTTCCATTGTCATTCCATGATTTATGTCCGTATAACAATACAGATAGTGATAAACTTACGTGTACGTCGACTTTTGCGCGATATTTCGGTCTCTTTGATTTCCAAATACACTGAAATTGCATACATGAGTAAGTTTATACCAAAGTCTAATTTCCAAATAGCCTTCAGCCAACCCATTGTTTGATTTGCCTTTTATTAGCTTTATTTACCTTGCAACTCCCGAGAACATGTATTGGATATCATTGTTCCTAAACAACTGAGAGAGAGTAGAACTCCTTAACCCTTCCTCCAACTAACTTTATTTCGTCCTGTTGCGAAAACTTTGTCCTCATTATTTCAAGTTTTTCTTAGGTTTATTTTGAGTTTCATCTCTGAATATATGACGTATTAAGCAAGCTTGGTCAACCCTGGGCCTCTTCGCTGATTTAAACAGCATCATCATACTTTAATTCGGTTAATTTTCTATCATTACTCCAACCTAAACGTTCTTTTTCATCTATGACCACTTTTTTTTTTATTTTAGAATCTGAGAATGGCTGTCATCTATTTATTGCAAGTAATAAATGCTCTTTTCGCTTGGGTTGCACGAAGTTTAAGTCTGCCCTAAGACTCTTCAGGATTATTTGATTAATGATCTACTTCACTGAAAACATTTGTAATATATCAACATTTTCATTTAGAATGACTAAGATGGTACTTTTATAAGCAACTGCCTTTTATAGTTGTTATTTTCCTCATAAACGAGTCATTATTAATTCCTTATTAACGTTGCTTAATAGACTAATAGACCAAACGAATTACACTCGGGATAAAACGATAAAAATAAATTACAAATCAAAAGGATGAATTTACTAATAAAGAGGAGACTCTCTCATACGTGAGACCAGATCCTCCTCCTGCAAGCACAGAGGACGGCTGAGGAGGCCAGGGAACTCATTATTGTCGTTACACTTTTTAAGGGAACTTGCTTTGCATCTGTAAAGGCATTTCATTATCATGCGCTCTATTAATGCAGTGGACCCAAACCAGATGGGCGTGGCCCCCAAGTGGGGTGTCTGTGGTTTCTAGAAGGCAGGTGTGACAGCCAGTATTCAGTAACATCTATTTTAATCATCATGCATCCAAGATTAGTAAAAAAAAATATTGTTCGGCTAAACTTCAAAGTTATCATCACGCTAATTACATTGAGGGGCTTTCCATCACGTTTATTACATTGGACATAGGAGTTTTTTTTTTTTTTTTTTTTTTTTTTTTTTTTTTTATAAAGTTTACCATTCAATGCTGCTTAATTCAGAGTTGCCCTCAACATTCCTTCTTTCTAAGTTTAAAGTCGACGATAGGATGGGTAGAGAATATTCCCAGTGTTCTCAGTCAGCTGACAATATTCTAGTAGAATAGAATGCAGAAAATACAATTTAGGTCAAAGGCCAACCGCTGGGACCTATGAGGTCATTCAGCGCTGGAAGATAAACTGCCAGTAAGAGGCTTTTAAAGGTGTAACAGGAGGACAACTTCGCAGATGCACTATCAAACAAGTGGAAAACTGTCAATTTGTAGATCCAAACTATACATTATAATGTAAGATTTGTTGCTAATTGCTTTTTAAAAGTTTTCAGTTTTAAACGACAGAAACCGGCCAATTATAAAATTGGTGCAGTTATGTGACAGTGTATTTTTTCATATATCGTAGTTGATTGAAGGTTAAGTTTCAGTTTTCTGTAAAACTATTGACATGGGTTAGTCAGTCCGTCCACAGTTTTTCTGTCCGCCCTCTGATCTTAAAATCTACTGAGGCTAGAGGGCTGCAAATTGGTATGTCGATCATCCACCCTCCAATCACCAAACATACCAAATTGCAGCCTCTAGCATCAGTAGTTATTAATTTTATTTGAGGTTAAATGTAGCCAGGATTGTGCGTCTGGCACCTATATGACTGAAAGCTTCATGGACCGTGGCTGAGAGTTTCATACAGCATTATACGCTGTACAGAAAACTCGACTGCACCGAAAAACACTTCGGCGATTTTTCCTAGTTTTATTTATATTTATGAAAATTATATAGAATCTACGTGAGGCGCTTCGATTTCGTTGTTTGAGAGTAAGAGTGTCTTTCCAAAATTAACTCCAAAGGGGAAACATTTCCACATAAACACGATGGCCCCATTACAAACCCCGTTTCTAGAATCTAAATTAATCAACCAAGGTTAAGAAAGAGCCCTCAACCATTTCAAGTGAAAAATTACAATCATTACATGTATTTACGTTACCAATGACAGGGTTAACACTGAGTTTTACGTAAGGTTGTTGACGAGACTTGTTTACAGTTTGTTCCTAATTCAAATCATAATCCTATGTTGTAACTGACAGACTAAGCTACATAGGGATGGGTAATCAAATCATTATTTCTTCAAATAAATTCAGTTAATTATCAAAAGGAAGTCTCCTCCATCTCAATGAGAAATGTGTAGTTCCTGATGCGCAATTTGTTGTTATTTTGAATGAATGCAGTTAACCATTTAAAGGGGACTTATCCTGGGCGAGAAACAGGACATTTCTGATGAGGATCTTAAATGGAGACATTCCATACACTGTTCGTGTGTGTGTTTTTTTTTTTTTTTGTGTGTGTGTGTGTGTAATGGAATAAAAGTAGGGGATCAAAGTAACTCCCATTTCAAAAATCTAAGAAAAACTGGATTTCTATTCAAGCAAAAGAGCGTTGATAGTATCGAGTTTTTATGTAATCGAAAAGGAAAGAATTGGCAAATTCTGAATTGAAGCCGTGACGAAAAATGATAATTTTGATACCCGTATGAAGACAATTTATTTGTTTAATTAACTTCCAGAATTTTCTGAAGAATAGTGTAAAAAAAAATCTTAATTCGTCAGAAAAAAATTAAGGGAAAAAAGGGAATGTTAACAGATGCGGGAAAAATTGTAAAATCAAACAAAAAGATAACGACTGAATACATAGAAAATATGTCTCGAGTATCACACTCCACTAGAAATTGGATTATCTTCCCATTTACGTCACATAGAAAATCAAGCACATTTCCCAACAGGATACTGTCTCTTTGAAAAGGCGACAAGAGTGTAAATTAACCCCCAAAGCTTCATTTTCAGACTTCATTTTTATTTGTATAGCATCAAAGGGTTACCTCGACATCTGAATTTTGAAGAAAATTACCTTTGGGACGTTTCTCCATTGACGCTTCGGATGAAAAGGCCCCTTTGACGTCAAATAAAAAGCACACGCTTTTGCTTGAAACATACATGATCCGGGCTTTGTTTTGAACAGCAAGCAACGGATGTAGGTTTCTAGTTTCACTGCCACTGATTATTCAGTCACACAAACTCTGTGCGTTTGAGTTCCTTCACAGAATCCAGTCACACGCACAAAGGGAGTTGGGACTCTTTCATAAAAGTCACAATTACACGAAGAAAGTGTGTTTGAGGTTCCACAGAATAATGAACAATGTTTTGGAACACATTTTTAATTTTTTCGAATGCAAGTAGGAGGAACCCTTAATTTCACATCCGGAATTGAAATATAACTGGGCCAAAGGCAAATGTGAGAGTAAATGTCAATATCGTCAAATGGTCTCCAATATAGACCACGCTTTTTCTATCATGCCTTACAATTCAAATGAATGTAGCCCCCCCCCCCACCCCTTTTCTTTAAATAACATTCCCCCTCTTCTCTAAATAGATCATTCATCTACATCTAGTATTATTGTAGAATTCATCGATAATCGTACTGCTAAACGCAGACGTGACTAGGATATCAAATTTCAGACTACAACATTTTACGACATTTTTATTGCTATCTTGAATAGGCTTGGCCGCGATTATGGATGAAGCAAAGGCTGACGTTTTCAGTCCTTTTCAGGCCGTGGCACACTCTCAGGTCTTCAGATGCCTCACGACCTATTTCCCAATTTGGGATAAAAGTAAACATCAAGTTTTCTCATGTAAACTCTAAGCCTTCCGCCCGATTCTGCTTCTAAAGACTTATCACTTGGATAACATTCTGGCTTTACAGTGACCCGTTTCCTGGTATAAATGTTCTTCAGGTTTTGTATATCTATATGGGCTGCCAGGTTAAAATAAATCATTAACCTATATCGTTCAAATTTTCAGTAATGTCAAACAAAATGAGCAATTTCATTTCATTAATTGCTATATTAACACAGGACAACAGGACATAATTCATCAAGTTCTTGGTAACAGGAGTTTGTGAAGAGCCTGATTTGCTGGTATAACTTTAGAAGTAATTTGCACGGGGCATTCATTTTTTATTCATCAATTTACATAAATGTACAGGAAACCAATTGTTGCCTTTTTTTTCTTTCTCTCAAATCACTCCTTCGATGAGGAAATAAGTTTTTTTTAAAGTAAACCAGGCCTACTCTTCCTTCAGGAGTTGTATTTGTGCTTTTTTATGAGGAACATCAAAAGTTTAATTTTCCATAAAACTGTCAAATGTTACGGTATTAATATATATGGATAACTTAAATAATTTCCTCAGCTGTGAACACCGATGTGTCGTCAACGATGAAGAAATGTAATATAATTGTAAATAGGAAAATGCTCTCTCTCTCTCTCCTCTCTCTCTCTCTCTCTCACACACACACACACACACACACACACACACACACATCGTCAGTACATACAAATTAATAACACCTTATTGAACAATTATACTCTCAATATTGGTTATTCACATTTAACAAAAGCAAGTGTCCACTTCTCATTACCAATTATGCATCCTGTCAGACAATTTTAATGATGCCTTTTTCTGGGGGGACGGGAGCACGACAATTTCCACTAACTTAATGCTTGATTTATTCTCCCAATTTGTTTGGTTGTTCTATTTCTAGAGGTGGAAATACTATCTGCAAAAGCAAGCTAGAGGGCAAAATACTTTTACCCACATGATATATGTTTAAAATTGAATACACTAGCGTATATTTTTGTCACATCCTGCTTTCCCAGTTTTCTGGACAATTTATCAGACAACCAATCACACACACAGGGATCCTAGGAAGCCAATTTTCTTTGAAAGTGCGCTGTACATTCGCGAGAATCTAAAATGTCAACGCTCTGCCATCAGACAACTATATGGATAAGAATTTTATTTTTCAGTTTATGCATAAATAGACGGTTTTAATTCACCCTTTAACTTAGAGAGACTTTTGGATGAATGTGGCAGAAACTCGAAAAAACGAAAATGGAAACATGGCTTTTGACCCGAAAACAGAAAACCACAAATCATAAAATATAAGCGTCACATTTTTATGAGGTTGCATCTCTATATGGACAAATGAATGATATAAGGGGCGTGTAATACACTTCAAGGCAAGCCCCACCCCGCTACGACTGTTCATCACGTGTAACTCATCTCGAAAGGTTGAAAACCATATCCCCTTACTCCTTAAACAAAAATAGGTTGATATGACGTTAGACAATTCTTAATTAATCACACAGTGTCAAGGACATCCTGGTCACCTCAAAATCAGAAGACCGAGACTATCGTTCTCATCTTTATCCACGAAACCGTCGCCTATCTTACGCATCATTAATCTTGTCGCCACAACATATGCCACACCACTTTAAGGCATAAACATTCGTGCAGATTGTTCAACGAATAAGAGATTGACGTTATTTCATCTCCTTACATGGTGATTACGATAATGCAATCTATAAATCCTGGTGCCTGAGAGGTTTAGGAGGATAAGGGAAGGGTTTTTTTTATATCAAGGGTGAATGAAGAAAGGACCAACATTGAAAACTGTTGAGGCGATGCTATGTTTGTTTGTGTGTGTGTGTGTATGGATTTTGTTCATATACACTGCGACAATTTCTATATTTGCATATATTAAACCACAAACATCGTTCAATATCCATTTCACTATACATCGGGAGCAAGTTACACCCAGTGGGAATTATTACTGATAATTGCTTCGTCACCTGTGGGATTCGAATCGCTGTGTAGTTTATAAACAATGAATACAGTGACTTTGACCAAATTTATTAATTATATTATATATTTATAAAATATATAATATTATATATTATATTTTATATATATATATATATATATATATATATATATATACTAATATATATAATATATTATATGAGGTTATAGTCCACAGGGGAAGAGAAAACCTGAAATTCGTTTTAGCTTAACAGTTTCGGCCTCCACTGGCACTGATCGAGACCGCTCTCGATAAGGGCCAGTGGAGGCCGAAACTGTTTAGCTAAAAGGAATTTCAGCTTTTCTCTTCCCCTGTGGACTATAACCTCATACATCTAACTTCGTGAAAAAGGAAGACTAAAACCTTAATATATATATATATATATATATATATATATATATATATATATATATATATATATATATAATATATATACATATATATATAAATATATAATATATATATATATATATATATATATATAATTTGTTTACCGGATCTTGAGGCATCGTAAGCTACAGTAACCTACTCAAATCGGTGTGTGCAGGCTTGAATCACACCTCAAAAAGAGGAGCTTCTTCATTTACTTGGTATTCAGATTCAAAATTTAATTTGAAATAATAAGCATATCCAAAATGGATGAAGTAGTCTATACATAAGCTAGACGTTATGTGGTTCTTTAAAGTAAATGTTTATCTGGATGACAAACAAATTATGTATGATACAGAATGAATATATATAAAATATAATAGTATTATGATATTATATATATAGATATATATAGTTATATATATATATTATATATATTATTTATGTATATATTTTAGTATATATATATATATATATATATATATATATATATATATATATATGGGGATATGTGCATTTATTGTTACCTAGCGGAACCCTTAGTAAAATTGGTATCAGCTAGACAAAGCAGGGCGGACATCCCTGTAAAATTCTTCGTTCGCCATTAACGCTGAATAATGAAAGAGCTTTACTCGCTGTCATTAGTTATCAGGAACTTCCATAAAATCTCGCGGTATTTTTGAATAGACATTTTATACGGGAAAAGCTATTGGATACCACATTTTCCAGATGGACCTCCATTTTTTTATCCTCAGTTTACGAAGCCTCATCATTTTAACAAGCAAAAACCATATTTATAAATGGTATATAGTTGGAGATTATATACCTGCAATGCACATACATAAATATATACACATTTACAATATACACACACACACACATATATATTTTATAAAATAAAGTACGGCTAACAATTTGAACACCAAAGGTTTACTGGGAAACAAGATGTTAGTATATTCTGTGTTTATATATATATATATATATATATATATATATATATATACATACATCCATACAAACCTGTATGTATGTATCTGTAAGTGCGCGTTCGTAAGGGTAGTTACACAAATGCATAGTTGCTACACACCATTTTTCTTAATTTACTTAGTTTACTTCTAAGTACTTCATTACAATGAGATATTCCAAATTTATTGAAAATCTGTTCGCAGATTCTTCCAGAAAAAAAAGACTATGAAAATCCACGTCTAATCTCCGATCTAATCTCACCTCTACTTTTCATTATTCACAAATGTATAACCTTTCATCCCTAGTTGGCAGATGGCCAAAAACTTCTTCCTTTTTATCAAGTAATGCATTCACAAAAAATATAAAAAAATATTCAACTATCACAATAATAAAGCACAATAAGATATAAGTATTTGTAGTAATCCTCAGTCTTCTATAGTGACTGATATTCCCGAATCAATCAATGCTAACTATACTGTTTTCGGTTTATTGTAAAGTAACTTAAAGTACATTATGTATACATAGGCAACATCATGTAAAAGTCTGACAAACTCGTCTATAGCATGTTCACTTAAGGTAGATTCTTGGGTGAGCCCTATGCCTGCGAGACGTTTGTTTGGCTGCCGCTGATTGGCTGGGAGCTGCCTGCCTCCTGGTACCAGCCAATCAGCGGCCGCCAAAAAAATGTCTTGTAAGAATAGGGCTCATACAAGTATCTATCCTAAGTGAACATACTATAGTCTGTCAGTGGTGATAGCCCCCGATTATGGAGAGGAAATTTGACTTCAACAACCAGTGAGCCTTTAAACCCCATATATATATTATTATATATAATATATATATAATAATATATATATATATATATATATATATATATATATACACCAACCTCATTACTTCTTTCCATACCCTTTCAGCCCAGGTTCGGTGGTGGCTTATGCTGTTTGCACCTAATGCGGTACCAGACACACGATCATGGCTAACTTTAACCTTAAATAGAATTAAATACGAAGGCTAGAGGGCTGTAATTTGGTACGTTTGATGATTGGTGGGTGGATGCTCAACATACCAATCTGCAGCCCTCTAGCCTCAGTAGTTATTATGATCTGAGGGTGGGTAGAAAAAGTGAGGAAGGACAGACATATAGTCGTCTCAATAGTCTTCTTTTACAGAAAATTAAACAACCTGGAGCCGGGAGATATCCTGAGATTAAAGACCTGTGAATCTTTTGATAGGGTTGATGTTTATGCAAAACGGGGAAAGATTAGAGAAAAAAGGTGCGGGAAGCAGTGGATGACCGTTCTGACTACACAGTAGAGGGTTTTTCAGCAGAGGAGGTTGAAAGCATTTATTCGGGTGCTAAAAGAAATGGATGGTTAGCGGAAAGCTGACAGTCATTTAACTTTCTTTCTAGGGGGTGGGGGAGGGGCTTATTTCGGAGATGATTGCATCGTCATCAAAAGAAAATGAAGTATCGAAAGAAAATTGAGCCAAAATATTTGTGATTTCCATCCACTGTTAGGAAGCTTTCGGTGTCTCTCTCTCTCTCTCTGCTATTCTCTGCTTCTTCTTCATGCAATATTATCTATCTCTCTCTCTCTCCGCAGAGGCCATCAGGTTATTACCTCCTATGCAGGTTGAGCGCCAGCACCCTTACGAGAGATTCTTTTGTTAATTTTATCTAATAGCCGCATCGTGATCTTGTTTTGTCGTAAGCGAACAGTTCAACGACCCGGAGATCAATGAAGCCGGGATGCTCGACTTTCTTCCTCTATTTTTGCATTCTCATTCGACAGTTTCCCGTTACAGATTTTTTGCTCCCTTGTATAGAATTTCTGATGTTCTTTTCGGCCTGCCGATCTTCAAGTGCGCAGCTAACGAGCGAGGGAAACGCTCTGCAATGAGAGTAAAAATGAGTGCGACTGCCTCTCACGGAGTCAATTAATGTCGGCTCAGAATTGACGGGAATCAAAGAGAAAATCGAAAAAGGGGAAACTGAAAACTGCGGCCTCTCAATTACATGGTTAACAGGAGCCAGTTACCGAAGGAGAAAATTGAAAAAAAAAATATGGGAAAAAAATCATACGTTAAAATTCTGCGACATGATTTTATAAATATCCACCCTACGGGACACTACGGGAAGCAATTATGAGCAAGTTGCTTTTTGCATCTCGTCCACTTCATTTGTCTCTCCTCCTTCAAGAAACTCAGCATCCGGTATCCCATCGGATCTAAATGTTGATTTTAGCTACAGGCTACAATTCATATATAATTTAACTTGATTTCTAACAAAGATATTGGATTTATATTAGTCGCATGTCTACCCAAAAATAGAAATTAATTCTTCAGTCAACGTAAATGGCCTTTCCTTTTAGGACATTTTGGAGCTGACGAGGGCAGCGTCGTGGAATGGCCAAAGAAAAGGCTTCAATAATAAAAATAAACTACAACAAATGTCATTTCATTACCTAAATCCTTACGGTGAAACTAGGCTCACGCCATATATAAGGTACCAATTAATGTATTCTTAAGGTAGCTTGTAAACCAGCTGCAATTTCGATCATTCTGCTATGTTTTAAGTTTTCAAGCTAACGAAGAGCTACCACACACAAAATCACTTACTAACAATACGCATCATCTATCAGTTTTCGCTAAAATTTCAATTACGTCAAGAATGACATTCCTAAGGTCAATTTCAATAAAGCAAAAAATTCACTTTTGCGATATAAAAAATTTGTGCTTCATTCTGCTCACTGTAGAATACGTCAACCAGAATACCATCAATTAAGTTCCAAAGCTTTTCACTTCTTAAAGCCCTTATTTCATTATTCTTATATTTTTATTTTCATTTATTATTTTTTTTTTATTTTTTTACCTAAGCAGAATACCGAGCGAGCAAGGCATCATAACGCAAAACGCTTCTCATGAGAGTCGTTATCAATTTCAAACAAGGATTCGGAGGCATCCAAATGCGTCAATAACAGCTCGTAAAATGTTCCCCACTTACAAAATAATAAAGAGCACTCCTCCACAGAAGCTCCGGCGAAAACCCGCACAGATCGACAGACCAGCAAAGTCCGAAGCGAGAGATTTAGTGGATCGCAGAACCGATAAAACGAAATTAACTCGTCAGTTTGACTACCAACAAACCGCCGCATTGGTAAAAAATATCTCGACTGCTTTTTAATGGTAATTCGACGATGTTTATGTGCACCGCTGCATACACAAATATGCAGCAGAGATGCCCGGTGGTGGATCTGCAACTTCCATTCCTCTTGCAGGTCTTTAAAGACCTTTTACTGAGGTTTTCTGAAAGAAGAGGAAAGCTTCTAGAATGTAGTACATGCTTTAGGAGCTCAGTCGAGTCGTAGTGATGACGTGCATTTGGCAGGAAGTTCGCATGTTTGTTCTTTTAGTCTGTATGGATTTTGCAGCAAGACGCAAGTAAAAAAAAGAGTAAAGGACGGATAAAAAAGAAGATTGTGTGTAAGAAGACTGAAATATAGAATATTTCGTACCTGAACAAGCTCTTTATCGCAATAAAGGCAATCAATCATACAATTCTGCTAGAATACTGAAGTCCCCCAAGAGCGTATTTGCATTTGGAAACTATACTAAAGAACTAACACAGGCAGTAAGAGAGGAGTGAAAATTAATTGACGAAAGTCACTCGAGATTAATTTGTAAGTCGATTCTTGTGCACATGTTGAGCGAGCACCTGTCATACATTCAAGCATAGCAAGGAATCCTTTGAAATGGCGATAGTATAGAATAAACCCAGGTTCAACGTTCTCTCCTTCAATCAAATGCTTTCGGTTTTAAGTTGATTTTCATCCTTAGCTAATGGCCGTGGAATATTCCAGAGGAAATATTGCTTGACTGATTGTTTTTGTAATCTGGTGGATTAACTACCAATGCCATGGACACAGCCAATATGTCTTTTGATATTAACAAATTGAGACGCATAAACTTTGAAATATCGTATCGAAGACATTACGATACAAAACATACGCAAAAGAGCCCCATTTCACTTGAGCATAAGCAAAGATGAAAAAAAAATTATAAAATAAAACACAACACGAATTGTATTGCTTTTGTTTCTTTTTTAATAAACCATGCATACGGACCCTTATGCAAAAAATTTAAATTTTCCATTCTAAATAAGTATTATTCTTAACTTTATGACTTTCATTATTGCTATACTTGAATATTATGAAAAGCCTTAAAAGAAGCATTTAACAAAATAACTATTCATTAAAAACAAAAAAGCACATACATATTTGAAGGCGATTGTCGTTAAAAGGACAAATGTAATAATGCATAACGTACCCATTCCGTATTATAGAGTCTGATAAACATACGAGATAATATGAGAAATACAATGTTGCAAATAAACGGATGAAGGAACTCAACATTATCATTATTTTTCCAGATTAAATCAAGATGTGCAAAGGGCACCAAATAAACAGGATGCGGCAGACTTCCACAGGAGAGCTTTTGATGTCATGTTGTAATGCCTGCAAAGGCCTCACCTTTGATCTTGCCTCCGTATCTGGAATACGTGCCAGAGGCATTTCAGATGTAAAAACGTTAATTGCAGACTTATCAATTTCCTTATTTTGCAGGGATGTCTTTACCTATTAAGTATTTCATCACGCAAATTTCTTCATTTGGCTCAGTGTGATATACTGCGCTTATTTCGAATATCCAAGGGAAATATGAAGATTAAAAATAACTTGCACAAACACACATATACGTATTTATAGTATACGTTATATATATATATATATATATATATATATATATATATATATATTATATATATATATATCATAAGGGATAAATGAACTCAACATTATCATTATTTTTCCACATTATACACATACATACATACATACATACATACATACATACATACATACATACATACCTACTATATATAATATATATAATATATGTATATGTATATGATATATATATATATATATATATATATATATATATATAATATGAAGTACCACTGCATGGTCTCTCGACTCTCGTCCTTTGCTTAGTAAAGGACGAGAGTCGAAAGGTCTTGAAGCGGTACTCCATTGTTTCCCATATATATATATATATATATATATTATATATATATATATATATATATATATATCCATCTCAACAATAAATGTGCTAATGAGAGAAAAGAATTAATGTTTACAGCTGAGGTACCCTTGATTAAGCGATCAAAGTCTGCAAATACCGAAGCACCTGAGTCTCAAGACAGGATGGTTCCTTTTAGAGACCCGTGAATGGCTAGGTGGGAGAAAATACCCTTTAAATGGAAGATAAGTTACTTCCTTTACTCCTGTGATGTCAAGGAAGAGAGGTCAGTGGTATATTGGGAGCATCGAGTCTTGCATTCCAACGTTCGGCTACTTCCTTGGAATTAGTTAACTATCCCATGGCTTTTCTTCAGCTGAATCGTAACTACCATAGTCGTCTAACTATTTAGAACGTCATTTTCTACATACTGAAACAATAACTATTAAAAACATCCTTTTCTGCATACTAAAACAATAACTATTAAGAACATAATTATCTGCTTACTAATCTCGATGGGTTTCAATGGAGACTGCCCGTCCTCAACAAGGAATCAAGGAATCGCCCCAGTGACCTCTCTGCAGGTAGCTGAGAATGCTTCCAATCACCACGAGGCACACACTCTCATACACTATAGGTGTGTGTGTGTGTGTGTGTGTGTGTGTGTGCGCGTGCGCGCGCGTGTGCGTGCGTGCGCGAAGAATCAACTATCGATCTGTTTAAAAAAATAAACCATGCCAAACTCTTTACTAACACTGTCAGGTATCACTCATCCTTTTTTTTTTTTTTTTTTTTTTTTTTTTTTTTTTTTTTTTTTTTTTTTAAGTTGATGCGAATTTAAACTTACAATGTCATATGCTTTATTTTTACAGCCATCGAAGACAAAACAATTAATGAATCACTCAACCATGAAAAGACGATATTATAAAGTATTCTGTCACTATAATCATGATTGGTGATTCTGAGTGACGAGAAGCACGCTCTCGACATTTGCAAGGTTATTGACTCAGTAATATATTTAAATAGAAAAAAAAAAAGGTTTAAAAAGAATTTCATACAAATCTTTTGAAAATATATATGTATAGACATATTTGTTTGAATATACAATATACTCTCAATACTCGTATTTTATATATACATAATCTAAATTTTGTTGAGGAGGCCCGCCTCCCACATACAATAATAAATAACTGCTCTATATCACAATCCTCACCGAGGAAAAAATATTTCTATTCCAACCTTATAAAATAAAATGAACTGTATCTTTTATGATCACAGTTTTAGCAATTCTCATTCTTGTACCCTACTGCTCCATCTCCATAGAAATTGATAGTGATTGCACTGACCACAATTAAAGTATTCAGCTTCCCTATCGTTGTACCTGGAATAGGTGTTAAGATCTCATTCCCTGATATCTACAGTCACTGAAGAAGTTTAATACCAGGCATCGATCGAACGGTGATGAAAATCGGATCTGTCTGAGATAATGACCCTCAAGGATTTTAACCCGGTATGCATCCAACTTTTAGGCGTGTTTGTTTGTTTGTTTGTTTGTTTGCATGGTGTTTTTACGTTGCATGGAACCAGTGGTTATTCAGCAACGGGACTAACGGCTTTACGTGACTTCCGAACCACGTCGAGAGTGAACTCTATCACCAGAAATACACATCTCTCACTCCTCAATGGAATGACCGAGATTCGAACCCGCGACCACCGAGGTGAGAAGCAAACACCAAACTACCACGCCTCAGCCAAACCAACCACGCCACTGAGGCGTGTTTAGTACAAGCCCGTTGGGGATGACCGTAAAAACATAAAAAAAAGACTGTATATACCACAAAGATAATGACCCCCAAGTAATCTCAGTCCTAGGTCACGACCCCAAAAAATCCTTGGGGTCACTATTTAGGAAAGATCCTGAAAATCCTTAGGTGGCCATGCATTACTTTCCAGAAAATGCCGGAAATTACGATATTAGACTCTCACGTAAGTGTCCACTGTTAAACCAAAGAAACTGGAAACTCTTCCTTTCTTGTTTACGTTTTGGGTACAAATGTCCAACATATGAATTTGGCCGGATTATCCCAGGCACGATAACGCAGCAATTGGTCGAATGTCTCGGCCTTAGGGACTTTTAAAGCAGCTAACTCTCCCGGTGCTAAGATAAGGAGGGTAAACTATCTCCTTTCCAGGGTATGCGAATCCAGTGGAATTTTCAGATTTATAAAAGCAGCCAGTCCTCTTCCATAATCTAGATTTTGACTATTTTCTTAACACTATTATATGCAATTTTAAATTTGTATTTTACAATTTGGTTTAGGTACAAATCATCTATTACAGAAAAAAATTATGGCATCGAAAACCGTAATCTTTTCAGCACGTTAAATGCACAAATGAAGTTCATTGAAATGAAAATATAGCGTTTGGAAAGAACTTTTACCCTACATTCATTATCATTCTAATCAGGTCAACATTCATATGATAAAAGAATAACAGGAAATTAATCTAAAAGGCAATTAATTCGTGAAAAGGCTCCCCCCAAAACAGGACGTAAACACTAAAAATGAGACAAAAGAGAATATAAAATGAAAAAC
>NC_061095.1:5876474-5881474 GCF_015104395.2 Macrobrachium nipponense
GTTTTTCATTTTATATTCTCTTTTTGTCTCATTTTTAGTGTTCACGTCCTGTTTTTTGGGGGAGCCTTTTCACGAATTAATTGCCTTTTAGATTAATTTCCTTTTATTCTTTTATCATATGAATGTTGACCTGATTTGAATAATAATGAATGAAGGGTAAAATTTCTTTCCTAACGTTATATTTTCATTTCAGTGCACTTCATTTGTACATTTAACGTGCTGAAAAGACTACGGTTTTCGATGCCATAATTTTTTTTTTTTCTGTAATAGATGATTTGTACCTAAAACAAATTGTAAAATATAAATTTAAAAATTGCATATAATAGTGTTAAGAAAATAGTCAAAATCTAGATTATGGAAGAGGACTGGCTGCTTTTACATCTGAAATCCACTGGATTCGCATACCCTGGAAAGGAGATAGTTTACCCTCCTTATCTCAGCACCCGGAGAGGGTAGTAGCTGCTTTAAGGTCCCATAAGGCCGAGACATTCGACCAATTGCTGCGTTATCGTGCCTGGGATAATCCGGCCAAATTCATATGTTGGACATTTGTACCCAAAACGTAAACAAGAAAGGAACATTTGTACCCAAAACGTAAACAAGAATGGAGAGTTTCCAGTTTCTTTGGTTTAACAGTGGACACTTACGTGAGAGTCTAATATCGTAATTTCCGGCATTTTCTGGAAAGTAATGCATGGCCACCTTAGGATTTTCAGGATCTTTCCTAAATAGTGACCCCCAAGGATTTTTTGGGGTCGTGACCTAGAACTGAGATTACTTGGGGGTCATTATCTTTGTGGTATTTACAGTCTTTTGTTTTATGTTTTTACGGTCATCCCCAACGGGCTTATACTAAACACGCCTCAGTGGCGTGGTTGGTTTGGCTGAGGCGTGGTTGGTTTGGTGTTTGCTTCTCACCTCGGTGGTCGCGGGTTCGATTCTCGGCCATTCCATTGAGGAGTGAGAGATGTGTATTTCTGGTGATAGAAGTTCACTCTCGACGTGGTTCGGAAGTCACGTGAAGCCGTTGGTCCCGTTGCTGAATAACCACTGGTTCCATGCAGCGTAAAAACACCATGCAAACAAACAAACATATACGCCTAAAAGTTGGATGCATACCGGGTTAAAATCCTTGAGGGTCACTGTCTCAGACAGATCCGATTTTCATCACCGTTCGATCGATGCCTGGTATTAAACTTCTTCAGTGACTGTAGATATCAGGGAATGATAGGGAAGCTGAATACTTTAATTGTGGTCAGTACAATTACTATGAATTTCTATGGAGATGCAGCAGTAGGGTACAAGAGTGAGAATTGCTAAAACTGTGATCATAAAAGACGTACAGTTCATTCCTTTTCATAAGGTTGGAATAGAAATTCTTTTTCCTCGGTGAGGATTGTGATATAGAGCAGTTATTTATTATTGTATGTGGGAGGCGGGCCTCCTATATCGTATATTCGAACATATTTGACTATACATATATGTTTTCATAAATTTTTGTATGGAATTCTTTTTTTCTATTTAAATATATGACGGTGTCAGTAACCTAGATGTTGTGATCCAAGTTTTAGTCAGTCAACCCATCTATCTGGAAACTACTGATATCCTGAACAAAATTTTCATTTCATGCAGTTCACGTGCAAATGTCAAGAGCGTGCTTCTCGTCACTCAGCATCAGCAATCATGATTATAGTGACAAAATACTTTATAATATCTTCTTTTCATGGTTGATTGATTAATAAATTGTTTTGTCTTCGATGGCTGTAAAAATGAACTATATAATATTGTAAGTCTAAATTCGCATTACCTGACAGTTTTAGTAATGAGTTTGGCATGGTTTATTATTTTAAACAGATCGATAGTGATGCTTCGCGCGCACACACACACACACACACACACACACACACACACACACACACACAACACACACACACACACACACACCTATAGTGTTTGAGTGTGTGCCTCGTGGTGATCGGAAGCATTCTCAGCTACCTGCAGAGAGGTCACTGGGGCGATTCCTTGATTCCTTGTTGAGGACGGGCAGTCTCCATTGAAACCCATCGAGATTAGTAAGCAGATAATTATGTTCTTATTAGTTATTGTTTTAGTAAGCAGAAAATGATGTTCTTAATAGTTATTGTTTCAGTATGCAGAAAATGACGTTCTAAATAGTTAGAACGACGTTTGGGTATTTACGATTCAGCTGAAGAAAAGCCATGGGATAGTGAACTAATTCCAAGGAAGTAGCCGAACGCTGGAATGCACGACTCGATGCTCCCAGTATGCCACTGACCTCTCTTCCTTGACATCACAGGAGTAAAGGAAGTAACTTATCTTCCATTTAAAGGGTATTTTCTCCCACCTAGCAGTTCACGGGTCTCTAAATGGAACCTTCTTGTCTTGAGACTCAGGTACTTGGGTATTGCAGACTTTGATCGCTATTCAAGGGTACCTTAGCTGTAAACATTAATTCTTTTCTCTCATTAGCACATTTATTGTTGAGATTAATATATATATATATATATATATATTATATATATATATATATATATATCTATATATATATGGGAAACAGTGGAGTACCGCTTCAAGGCCTTTCGACTCTCGTCCTTTACTAAGCAAAGGACGAGAGTCGAGAGACCATGCAGTCGGTACTCATATATATATATATATATATATATATATATATATATATATATATATATATATATATGTATGTATGTATGTATGTATGTATGTGTATAATGTGGAAATAATGATAATGTTGAGTTCATTTATCCCTTATGATATATATATATATATATATATATATATATATATATATATATATATATATATATAATATATATATATATATAACGTTATACTATAAATACGTATATGTGTGTTTGTGCAAGTTATTTTTAATCTTCATATTTCCCTTGGATATTCGAAATAAGCGCAGCCTATCACACTGAGCTAAATAAAGAAATTTGCGTGATGAATTACTTAATAGGCAAAGACATCCCTGCAAAATAAGGAAATTAATAAGGCTGCAATTAACGTTTTTATATTTGAAATGCTTCTGGCACGTATTCCAGATACGGAGGCAAGATCAAAGGTGAGGCCTTTGCAGGCATTACAACATGACATCAAAAGCTCTCCTGTGGAAGTCTGCCGCATCCTGTTTATTTGGTGCCCTTTGCACATCTTGATTTAATCTGGAAAAATAATGATAATTTTGAGTTCCTTCATCCGTTTATTTGCAACATTGTATTTCTCATATTATCTCGTATGTTTATCAGACTCTATAATACGGAATGGGTACGTTATGCATTATTACATTTGTCCTTTTAACGACAATCGCCTTCAAATATGTATGTGCTTTTTTGTTTTTAATGAATAGTTATTTTGTTAAATGCTTCTTTTTAAGGCATTTCATAATATTGAAGTATAGCAATAATGAAAGTCATAAAGTTAAGAATAATACTTATTTAGAATGGAAAATTTAAATTTTTTGCATAAGGGTCCGTATGCATGGTTTATTAAAAAAGAAACTAAAGCAATACAATTCGTGTTGTATTTTATTTTATAATTTTTTTTTTTTTGTTTTTTTCATTTTCTTATGCTCGAGTGAAATGGGGATCTTTTGCGTATGTTTTGTATCGTAATGTCTTCGATACGATATTTCAAAGTTTATGCGTCTCAATTTGTTAATATCAAAGGACATATTGGCTGTGTCCATGGCATTGGTAGTTAATCCACCAGATTACAAAAACAATCAGTCATGCAATATTTCCTCTGGCATTTGATTGAAGGAGAGAACACTGAACCTGGGTTGATTCTATATTACGGAGTCAATAACCTTGCAAATGTCGAGGGCGTGCTTCTCGTCACTCAGAATCACCAATCATGATTATAGTGACAGAATACTTTATAATATCCTCTTTTCATGGTTGACGGATTAATTAATTGTTTTGTCTTCGATGGCTGTAAAAATAAAGCATATGATATTGTAAGTTTAAATTCGCATCAACTTAAAAAAAAAAGGATGAGTGATCGCTGACAGTGTTAGTAAAGAGTTTGGCATGGTTTATTTTTTAAACAGATCGACAGTTGATTCTTCGCGCACGCACGCACACACACACACACACACACACACCTATAGTGTATGAGAGTGGAAGCCTTCTCAGCTACCTGCAGAGAGGTCACTGGGGCGATTCCTTGATTCCTTGTTGAGGACGGGCAGTCTCCATTGAAACCCATCGAGATTAGTAAGCAAATAATTATGTTCTTAATAGTTATTGTTTTAGTATGCAGAAAAGGATGTTCTTAATAGTTATTGTTTCAGTATGCAGAAAATGACGTTCTAGATAGTTAGACGACTATGGTAGTGACGATTCAGGTGAAGAAAAGCCATGGATAGTGAACTAATTCCAAGGAAGTAGCCGAACGCTGGAATGCAAGACTCGATGCTCCCAGTAAGCCACTGACCTCTCTTCCTTGACATCACAGGAGTAAAGGAAGTAACTTATCTTCCATTTAAAGGGTATTTTCTCCCACCTAGCAGTTCACGGGTCTCTAATGTCTTCGATACGATATTTCAAAGTTTATGCGTCTCAATTTGTTAATATCAAAGGACATATTGGCTGTGTCCATGGTATTGGTAGTTAATCCACCAGGTTACCAAAACAATCAGTCAAGCAATATTTCCTCTGGAATATTCCACGGCCATTAGCTAAGGATGAAAATCAACTTAAAACCGAAAGCATTTGATTGAAGGAGAGAACGTTGAACCTGGGTTTATTCTATACTATCGCCATTTCAAAGGATTTCTTGCTATGCTTGAATGTATGACAGGTGCTCGCTCAACATGTGCACGAGAATCGACTTACAAATGAATCTCGAGTGACTTTCGTCAATGAATTTTCACTCCTCTCTTACTGCCTGTGTTAGTTCTTCAGTATAGTGTCCAAATGCAAATACGCTCTTGGGGGACTTCAGTATTCTAGCACAAT
>NC_061095.1:5886474-5896949 GCF_015104395.2 Macrobrachium nipponense
ATATATATTTTTATATATTTGGTCAAAGTCACTGTATTCATTGTTTATAAACTACGCAGCGATTCGAATCCCACAGGTGACGAAGCAATTATCAGTAATAATTCCCACTGGGTGTAAGTTGCTCCCGATGTATAGTGAAATGGATATTGAACGATGTTTGTGGTTTAATATATGCAAATATAGAAATTGTCGCAGTGTATATGAACAAAATCCACACACACACACACACATCGCATCGCCTCAACCAATGTTGGTCCTTTCTTCATTCACCCTTGATATAAAAAAAAAACCTTCCCTTACCCTCCTAAACCTCTCAGGCACCAGGATTTATAGATTGCATTATCGTAATCACCATGTAAGGAGATGAAATAACGTCAATTTCTTATTTGTTGAACAATCTGCACGAATGATTCTGCCTTAAAGTGGTGTGGAATATGTTGTGGCGACAAGATTAATGATGCGTAAGATAGGCGATGGTTTCGTGGATAAAGATGAGAACGATAGTCTCGGTCTTCTGATTTTGAGGTGACCGGGATGTCCTTGACACTTTGTGATTAATTAAGAATTGTCGAACGTCATATCAACCTATTTTTGTTTAAGGAGTAAGGGGATATGGTTTTCAACCTTTCGAGATAGGTTACACGTGATGAACAGTCGTAGCGGGGTGGGGCTTGCTTTGAAGTGTATTACACGCCCCTTATATCATTCATTTGTCCATAAAGAGATGCAACCCCATAAAAATGTGACGCTTATATTTTATGATTTGCGGTTTTCTGTTTTCGGGTCAAAAGCCGTATCCATTTTCGTTTTTTGAGTTTCTGCCACATTCATCCAAAAGTCTCTCTAAGTTAAAGGGTGAATTAAAACCGTCTATTTATGCATAAACTGAAAAATAAAATTCTTATCCATATAGTTGTCTGTTGGCAGAGCGTTGACATTTTAGATTCTCGCGAATGTGCAGCGCACTTTCAAAAGAAAATTGGCTTCCTAAGATCCCTGTGTGTGTGATTGGTTGTCTGATAAATTGTCCAGAAAACTGGGAAAGCAGGATGTGACAAAAATATACACTAGTGTATTCAAGTTTAAACATATATCATGTGGGTAAAAGTATTTTGCCCTCTAGCTTGCTTTTGCAGATAGTATTTCCACCTCTAGAAATAGAACAAGCAAACAAATTGGGAGAATAAATCAAGCATTAAGTTGGTGGAAATTGTCGTGCTCCCGTCCCCCCAGAAAAGGGCATCATTAAAATTGTCTGACAGGATGCATAATTGGTAATGAGAAGTGGACACTTGCTTGCTCGGTTTCAAAATGATTTTGTTAAATGTGAATAACCAATATTGAGAGTATAATTGTTCAATAAGGTGTTATTAATTTGTATGTACTGACGATGTGTGTGAGAGAGAGAGAGAGAGAGAGAGAGAGAGAGAGAGAGCATTTTCCTATTTACAATTATATTACATTTCTTCATCGTTGACGACACATCGGTGTTCACAGCTGAGGAAATTATTTAAGATATCCATATATATTAATACCGTAACCTTTGACAGTTTTATGGAAAATTAAACTTTTGATGTTCCTCGTAAAAAAGCACAAATACAACTCCTGAAGGAAGAGTAGGCCTGGTTTACTTAAAAAAAAAAAAAACTTATTTCCTCACCGAAGGAGTGATTTGAGAGAAAGAAAAAAACGCAACAATTGGTTTCCTGTACATTTATGTAAATTGATGAATAAAAAATGAATGCCCCGAGCAAATTACTTCTAAATTTATACCAGCAAATCAGGCTCTTCACAAACTCCTGTTACCAAGAACTTGATGAATTATGTCCTGTTGTCCTTTGTTAATATAGCAATTAATGAAATGAAATTGCTCATTTTGTTGACATTACTGAAAACTTGAACGATATAGGTTAATGATTTATTTTAACCTGGCAGCCCATATGGATATACAAAACCTGAAGAACCTTTATACCTATAAACGGGTCACTGTAAAGCCAGAATGTTATCCAAATGATAAATCTTTAGAAGCAGAATCGGGCGGAAGGCTTAGAATTTACATGAGAAAACTTGATGTTTACTTTGATCCCAAATTGGGAAATAGGTCGTGAGGCATCTGAAGACCTGAGAGTGTGCCACGGCCTGAAAAGGACTGAAAACGTCAGCCTTTGCTTCATCCATAATCGCGGCCAAGCCTATTCAAGATAGCAATAAAAATGTCGTAAAATGTTGTAGTCTGAAATTTGATATCCTAGTCACGACTGCGTTTAGCAGCACGATTATCGATGAATTCTACAATAATACTAGATGAATTATCTATTTAGAGAAAAGGGGGAATGTTATTTAAAGAAAGGGGGGGGGGGGGGGCGGGGGGGGGGCTACATTCATTTGAATGGTAAGGCATGATAGAAAAAGCGTGGTCTATATTCGAGACCATTTGACGATATTGACATTTACTCTCACATTTGCCTTTGGCCCAGTTATATTTCAATTCCGGATGTGAAATTAACGGTTCCTCCTACTTGCATTCGAAAAAATTAAAAATGTGTTCCAAAATATTTTTCATTATTATGTGGAACCCCAAACACACTTTCTTCGTGTGATTGTGACTTTTATGAAAGAGTCCCAACTCCCTTTGTGCGTGTGACTGGATTCTGTGAAGGAACTCAAACGCACAGAGTTTGTGTGACTGAATAATCAGTGGCAGTGAAACTAGAAACCTACATCCGTTGTTTGCTGTTCAAAACAAAGCCCGGATCATGTATGTTTCAAGCAAAAGCGTGTGCTTTTTATTTGACGTCAAAGGGGCCTTTTCATCCGAAGCGTCAATGGAGAAACGTCCCAAAGGTAATTTTCTTCAAAATTCAGATGTCGAGGTAACCCTTTGATGCTATACAAATAAAAATGAAGTCTGAAAATGAAGTTTTGGGGGTTAATTTACACTCTTGTCGCCTTTTCAAAGAGACAGTATCCTGTTGGGAAATGTGCTTGATTTTCTATGTGACGTAAATGGGAAGATAATCCAATTTCTAGTGGAGTGTGATACTCGAGACATATTTTCTATGTATTCAGTCGTTATCTTTTTGTTTGATTTTACAATTTTTCCCGCATCTTTTTTTTTTTATGTTAACATTTTTTCCCTTAATTTTTTTCTGACGAATTAAGATTTTTTTTTACACTATTCTTCAGAAAATTCTGGAAGTTAATTAAACAAATAAATTGTCTTCATACGGGTATCAAAATTATCATTTTTCGTCACGGCTTCAATTCAGAATTTGCCAATTCTTTCCTTTTCGATTACATAAAAACTCGATACTATCAACGCTCTTTTGCTTGAATAGAAATCCAGTTTTTCTTAGATTTTTGAAATGGGAGTTACTTTGATCCCCTACTTTTATTCCATTACACACACACACACACACACACACACACACACACACACACATAAGAAAACTGGTTATGTTGAGCCTTATGAACAGTGTCTGGAATGTCTCCATTTAAGATCCTCATCAGAAATGTCCTGTTTCTCGCCCAGGATAAGTCCCCTTTAAATGGTTAACTGCATTCATTCAAAATAACAACAAATTGCGCATCAGGAACTACACATTTCTCATTGAGATGGAGGAGACTTCCTTTTGATAATTAACTGAATTTATTTGAAGAAATAATGATTTGATTACCCATCCCTATGTAGCTTAGTCTGTCAGTTACAACATAGGATTATGATTTGAATTAGGAACAAACTGTAAACAAGTCTCGTCAACAACCTTACGTAAAACTCAGTGTTAACCCTGTCATTGGTAACGTAAATACATGTAATGATTGTAATTTTTCACTTGAAATGGTTGAGGGCTCTTTCTTAACCTTGGTTGATTAATTTAGATTCTAGAAACGGGGTTTGTAATGGGGCCATCGTGTTTATGTGGAAATGTTTCCCCTTTGGAGTTAATTTTGGAAAGACACTCTTACTCTCAAACAACGAAATCGAAGCGCCTCACGTAGATTCTATATAATTTTCATAAATATAAATAAACTAGGAAAAAATGCGCCGAAGTGTTTTTCGGTGCAGTCGAGTTTTCTGTACAGCGTATAATGCTGCATGAAACTCTCAGCCACGGTCCATGAAGCTTTCAGTCATATAGGTGCCAGACGCACAATCCTGGCTACATTTAACCTCAAATAAATTAATAACTACTGATGCTAGAGGGCTGCAATTTGGTATGTTTGGTGATTGGAGGGTGGATGATCGACATACCAATTTGCAGCCCTCTAGCCTCAGTAGATTTTAAGATCAGAGGGCGGACAGAAAAACTGTGGACGGGACTGACTAACCCATGTCAATAGTTTTACAGAAAACTGAAACTTAACCTTCAATCAACTACGATATATGAAAAAATACACTGTCACATAACTGCACCAATTTTATAACTGGCCGGTTTCTGTCGTTTAAAACTGAAAACTTTTAAAAAGCAATTAGCAACAAATCTTACATTATAATGTTTAGTTTGGATCTACAAATTGACAGTTTTCCACTTGTTTGATAGTGCATCTGCGAAGTTGTCCTCCTGTTACACCTTTAAAAGCCTCTTACTGGCAGTTTATCTTCCAGCGCTGAATGACCTCATAGGTCCCAGCGGTTGGCCTTTGACCTAAATTGTATTTTCTGCATTCTATTCTACTAGAATTGTGTCAGCTGACTGAGAACACTGGGAATATTCTCTACCCATCCTATCGTCGACTTTAAACTTAGAAAGAAGGAATGTTGAGGGCAACTCTGAATTAAGCAGCATTGAATGGTAAACTTTATAAAAAAAAAAAAAAAAAAAACTCCTATGTCCAATGTAATAAACGTGATGGAAAGCCCCTCAATGTAATTTAGCGTGATGATAACTTTGAAGTTTAGCCGAACAATATTTTTTTTTTACTAAATCTTGGATGCATGATGATTAAAATAGATGTTACTGAATACTGGCTGTCACACCTGCCTCTAGAAACCACAGACACCCCACTTGGGGGCCACGCCCATCTGGTTTCGGGTCCACTGCATTAATAGAGCGCATGATAATGAAATGCCTTTACAGATGCAAAGCAAGTTCCCTTAAAAAGTGTAACGACAATAATGAGTTCCCTGGCGCTCCTCAGCCAGTCCTACTGTGCTTGCAGGAGGAGGATCTGGTCTCACGTATGAGAGAGTCTCCTCTTTATTAGTAAATTCATCCTTTTGATTTGTAATTTATTTTTATCGTTTTATCCCGAGTGTAATTCGTTTGGTCTATTAGTCTATTAAGCAACGTTAATAAGGAATTAATAATGACTCGTTTATGAGGAAAATAACTTAACTAAAAGGACAGTTGCTTATAAAAGTACCATCTTAGTCATTCTAAATGAAAATGTTGATATATTACAAATGTTTTCAGTGAAGTAGATCATTAATCAAATAATCCTGAAGAGTCTTAGGGCAGACTTAAACTTCGTGCAACCAAGCGAAAAGAGCATTTATTACTTGCAATAAATAGATGACAGCCATTCTCAGATTCTAAAATAAAAAAAAAAGTGGTCATAGATGAAAAAGAACGTTTAGGTTGGAGTAATGATAGAAAATTAACCGAATTAAAGTATGATGATGCTGTTTAAATCAGCGAAGAGGCCCAGGGTTGACCAAGCTTGCTTAATACGTCATATATTCAGAGACGAAACTCAAAATAAAACCTAAGAAAAACTTGAAATAATGAGGACAAAGTTTTCGCAACAGGACGAAATAAAGTTA
This sequence comes from Macrobrachium nipponense, assembly GCF_015104395.2. Classification (NCBI taxonomy): domain Eukaryota; kingdom Metazoa; phylum Arthropoda; class Malacostraca; order Decapoda; family Palaemonidae; genus Macrobrachium; species Macrobrachium nipponense. Next base: position 5,892,239 of record NC_061095.1, read on the forward strand.
GTTGGAGGAAGGGTTAAGGAGTTCTACTCTCTCTCAGTTGTTTAGGAACAATGATATCCAATACATGTTCTCGGGAGTTGCAAGGTAAATAAAGCTAATAAAAGGCAAATCAAACAATGGGTTGGCTGAAGGCTATTTGGAAATTAGACTTTGGTATAAACTTCAGTGTATTTGGAAATCAAAGAGACCGAAATATCGCGCAAAAGTCGACGTACACGTAAGTTTATCACTATCTGTATTGTTATACGGACATAAATCATGGAATGACAATGGAAATATCTAAAAGATTTTAAATTTTGAAATAAAGCTGAATATCAGGAGTCAGACAGCAGGATAAAGTTAGAAATGTTAGCATAAGGGAAGTTATGGAAATTCCATATTTAGATGAGATTATAATTAAAAGGAGATGGCTTGGACATGTCCATCGTACTGGCCGTGGGAGAATAGTACGTGACATAGTCTGTCGGAATCCTGTGGGCACCAGTGGAGTTTGAAGCCCGAGGCCAAATTGGATGAGATGTATGAGAAGGGAGGCTGAATGTGAGTGGAGATTTGTGAACGACAAAGCACAGGGGAAAAAAACAGGACTGGCGGAATTACATAGAAGCTCGTTGCAACCATAGCATTGGAGGTGATATTGAAGACGATGCGCATCAGACACCCGGGAAGAATAACAGATGCCGTTATACTTAGGACTAAACCAGGAACTATTTCCGCCATAAATTTAAGATCACGAATCCACTGCATTCATATCTTGGAAAAATAAATAACGTTCTTAGTCACTCAAGTTTTCTCAAAATAAAGTTTAACCTAACAGAAAAAAAAAAACCGCATGAATCTCCAGACAGCATCCTATCCCGTGAACCTCCCAACAGTAGTTGACGGGAAGGGCAGCTAAGATAAGAAAGAAAACTTTATTCCTGCTTACGCTGTAACTGAAGAAATCCCGGCGACAATAATTTCTCTATCATTATCTTCATTTCCATAACATTATGACGAGGGGGATTTCTATCTGGCAGAGCTCGTAGGGGGCGAGGGTGGTCTGGTAGGGAAGGTGGAGAAGGAGGTAGAGGGTTAGAAGGAGGGGGAGGAGGAAAAACAGGTATTTTAAATGTGTTGTTCATTTACACTTGGAGACTTTATTGCTCTTTTCGAGAATCAGGAGCTCGACTAATTATGTATTTTCTCCCGAATCTCCTGCAGAATCTGTGCTTACTCAGAGCCGTGGGTGGTTTTCGCTTGTTTTGAGGTATTAATTTCGCTGGGTTCGATGGAGGACGAGGCAGAAAACTTAATAAATGATGATTTACGAAAAACAACAAAATTCAATCGAGTGAAAGAGTAAATAAGTCTCTCTCTCGCTCTCTCTCTCTCTCTCTCTCTCCTCTTCTCTCTCTCTTTCTATATATATATATATATATATATATATATATATATATATATATATATATATATATATATATATATATATATATATATATATATATATTTTTGTAACGTTCTTTTCCCGGTGGAAGTGGAAGGGAGAACTCTCGGTTTCTCCAGTAGATGTTGGAAATCATCTACAGCCAATACATGCACCTCGTAAACGTGAGCTGAGTGCTGCACCAGTCAACATTCAACCACCTGGAATATTATACACACACACACACACACACACACATATATATATGTATGTATGTATATATGTATGTATGTATGTATATATGTGTGTATAAATACATGGATACATACACACGCACACAAATACTAGGAATAACTTACATTCCTAGGAAATGATACTTGATAAAACCACGTACCCAGACCAGGATTCGAACCTATGCCTTCGGGATCTGAAACACTGAACATGGGCGACAGTGTAAATGTAAAAAATGACACTGCCCTCTTAGCTTGACGAATTCTTCACATTTTTGGCTTAGCGATTGTCGATACAAACACTGGGTTTCAAATGCAAAAATATAAAGTAGTTCCGGTGTCCGCAGACGGTTTCGAACCCGCATCCAGAGGTACAGAACGAGGTTACGTTGCCGACTTCACTACTCAGCACTTAACCGCTCACCTCGTTAATGGCATAGTGCGTTAAGGAATTGTAGCCCATGTTCCAGTACAAATGGCCATGGGGTCATATCTTGGTCATGGCAAGTGTATTAATCATAAATAGTTCTTTTTGGGTTTTGCTAGAAAAAGTTAATGACTTATGTGTGGCATGAGGTTGACGGCTTGTAAGAAAAGTAATTTGCAGTGTCAGTTTGAATTAACTAGATTTGTATGTGTTCAGCAATGGCGTCCCCTTCGTTTATGGTAGTTCCTTCAAAATAATTTAGGAGACGTTTAGAAAAACTGACCAGTTAAGCTCTCCAGTCATTCAAATACTTCCATTCCTCAAAAATATTAAGCAATGTGAAATTCTTCGAAAATTGATCGTAACATTTCTATTGTAATAGATTGGTTTAATTCCGTTCTTCTATTCAGCGTATGTCTACCCTACGGTGAACTGGCATTTTGGTCACTACCGGGAAAATAAGATGCCTTAAAATGTCCTATTGCAAATCAGTCTGGTTAAGAAAAAAATTAATGTTGTTACTGGTTGCCATTTTCGATTAAACTTGTGATGTACCTCGTCTTATAACCATTAACAGAAGTGGCATCAAAGTCCTCAGTGTCAGTTGATGACATGTAATCGATTTGCAGCCCCGCTACTGTCTGATTATGGATAGATCTGTAAAACAACTTGTCGGATCAGAGTAGCTTTAGGGGTTTTCTGAAGGAGCGGAAGGGCATTCATTATTGTTTATTAATACACCGATCGTTATTGAATATTAATTCGTGTCTCATACATTTGGGGAGTTCCTCATCTCATTGGGTTTTCTTCATATGTTTGGGATTATTTATTTATTTATTTGTTTATATATATTTTGTCAAACTGCTTTTCCTTTAAATTTTTATCAGTAAATTTCTTTTGAAGTTTTCGAGAGATCATCCACAACAACAATAACATTAGTAGTAGTAGTCATTTGCAAGTCATCAGATCTTTCATGAGATGGAAACTTCCCCGTCAGTTACCACAACTGTTGAAGAGAAACTTAAGGCTACCTTTCATATAGATGAATTCTGCAGGACATTGTTCATTCTTGCGATAAACTTTCGATGAGTAGGTTATTTTCGATCTTATTTTTCCCCATTTGTACTTTGTACTTCCATTGTATAAAGCGTTATACGACATAAAGTTGAACTATGCAGCTTATTTACTGATATTTTATTAGTAATTCCTTGTGATAGTGGCCGCTTTGTTTTTTAAATGGTTTTTCTACATTACTAACTATTATTTTTTATTAAGGGAATTAGCTTTCTTACAACTTCGTAAGAGGTAGTAATTAGTCAATGTTCACCTTCGTTTAGTTTGTGCTGATCGTCTCTGTTGACAAGTTTTTTCTGAGGAACGGATGAACGGAATCCAATGGAACTTGCTGAATTAAGGGTAGGCTCCACTTTGGAGGGGTCCCGATTGTAAAAAATCGTAAAAAATATTTGCCAAAAAATACACTAATCAAGACAGGCTAATGAAATTATCAGGCATTATTAGCACTATAATAACGCATATTCTCTGTGAGTTTTATCATCCTACAGGGAAAATTAATGATTTATTTAAAAAAAATGGTGAAAAAATGCAAAAAATTTCCGGGCCCCCGGCCCCTAGTACTGAAGGTTGTATTTGGTGATTGGTGAGAAAACTACAGTCTTGAATAGAAATTCGGTGTGAGAGAATGTTGGTATATCCACCTGGAACATGCACAAAAAAAATTATCAAAATAGAACAGTAAATAAGCACGTACCATCAAAAAAGAGCAACAACTTCAGGTAGTTTCAGCGAAAGCCCCGGCGAAATCGCAGGCTATAGCTAGGAAGAAATATTCAGGAAAAAATTCAAATCTCGATTTAGGGACAAAACCTTTTGAGAGTTTGTAGTTATTATGTCACTTGATAGCCTAAAACATCTAAAAATTGATATTATTTAGGACAATCAAAAGAAAACCCACCTCCAAAAAAAAAAAAAGGGTGGGGTGGTTTTTTCTTTATTGTCCTAAATAATATAATTTTTAGATTTTTTTTGTTTTAGGCTATCAAGTGACATATTACCTACAAACTCTCAAAAGGTTTTGTCCTAAATCGAGATTTGAATTTTTTCCTGAATATTTCTTCCTAGCTATAGCTGCGATTTCGCCGGGGCTTTCGCTGAACTTACCTGAAGTTGTTGCTCTTTTTTTTTGATGGTACGTGCTTATTTACTGTTCTATTTTGATAATTTTTTTTGTGCATGTTCCAGGTGGATATACCAACATTCTCTCACACCGAATTTCTATCAGACTGTAGTTTCTCACCAATCACCAAATAACCTTCAGTACGAGGGGCCCGGAATTTTTGCATTTTTTCACATTTTTTTAATAAAAATCATTAATTTTCCTGTAGGATGATAAAACTCACAGAGAATATGCGTTATTATAGTGCTAATAATGCCTGATAATTTCATTAGCCTGTCTTGATTAGTGTATTTTTTGGCAAAATATACGATCGGCACCCCCAAAGTGGAGCCTACCCTTAACGGTTATCCTCAACGTGAATGAGTTTGTTTTTCGTCTAATCGTATGAAGTAGTGCTGAAAGTAAGGCCTTACTTAAGAGCCAAGATTACCCCTCCCCTCCTCCACTCTCTC
>NC_061095.1:5897449-5909949 GCF_015104395.2 Macrobrachium nipponense
GAATATAAAATGAAAAACAAACCCCATGAGCTGATCCTTCCAAAATATTACTTAATCACATAATGTTGAGCTTGGCTCAGACGAGGCTTAGAAAGGCGCCAAAGAGGAGCGTGTAGAGCAAAAGAGCGAATGCGAAAAGGGTCTTTGATAGAGGGGAAAGGGCGTCGGGAGAGATATCAATATCTAAGGGCCACCACGAAGGATGGATAACAGAGGTAAATTTCGCTCATTAATAATACCCAATAAAAGTATAAGTGTGTGTGTGTGTATAAATATATATATATAATATATATATAATATATATATATATTATATAGATATATATGTATGTATGTAAGTATTACATATGTATTATTATATATGTAATGTATAATGTATAATACTTAGATACATACATATATATATATGTATGTTAGTATACATATATATATTAAAACTTATTTTCCAGGACACGCAAAAGTAAAAAATCCTTGTTATTTATTATTTATTAACTGGTATATATAAAGATGAAAGAAAAAATTATCTTTATCAGGTGAATAATGATCCCGTTTACTTAAAATGTCATACCAGACTTGAATAATCTCCGACATGACTGAACATCACAGTTTTTAGCTTCGAATGATTCGACAGCATTCTTTAAATTTTCATCATACAAGGAAAACGGATGGAAAATTTGAAGTATGCCGTGGCATTCAAATAAGAATAGTAAGAAAAAATCTTTCTTTAGACATCGGAAATATAAGTTTAACACTGAAAGCAGTTGGAATGCAGATATAGACAACTCCACACCTACAAGATTTAAGAGGTGTCTTATGGTTCCTTAGGAACATAACATTAACAAAAATAATTTTCCAGGTTAAAAAAAATTCCAGGTTATAAAACACATTTTCCAGGTTAAACAAAATTTCCAGGTTAAAAAATTTCCAGGTTTAAAAAATTTTCCAGGTTAAAAAAAAAAATTCCAGGAAAATAAAAAATAAAAAATGATTCCAGGTTATGTCAGTTCACGGCCCCCTTAAGAGGCGACTGCAAGTGGTGGGGTGGCTGGTCCAGCAGCGAGCGAGAAACTGACCTGGGCGTCCCATCACATCATCACGCGAAGTAGAGGAACCAGACATCCTGCCAGTGACGGGGTCGTCTGTTCGTGTATCAATAGGGCTGATTACGTTGCCCTCAGCTCCTACTGGTTTAAGACCGTAAAATCATGTCCTGGTATTTTGATGGAGTCTCCGAAGGAGATCAGAGGACCAGCTCTGCCTGGGTGTTACGACGCGCTTTATACGTACTGAATGTATATATGCATTCGTATATACTGTTAAAGCACTCTTAAATGATTGCGCTCGTGTATACATGTAGAAATAAATACATTTATTTAAATGTTAGGTACAAAGAGGGAAAGAGGGAGAAGAAAGTGAACGGATACAATGTATATATATATATATATATATATATATATATACTTATATACATATCCACGAATATATACAACTAAAATATTATACAATGTATATATACATATATATATATTATATATAATATATATATATATATATATATATATAAATAGTATGTATATATATTTATATTACATGTACATGTAATATTTATATATATATATATATATATATATATATATATAATATATATATATATATACACATACATATATATATATATAATATATATAGAGAGAGAGAGAGAGAGAGAGAGAGAGAGAGAGAGAGAGAGAGAGAGAGAGAGGTAATAGCTAGACAACCGCAATGCACTTGCCATCACATTTCCTCAAGTCTTTTTTTCCTAGTATGCAACAACTCCTTTGTCTCTCATCAGGATCGCACACCACTACGATTCCAGTGAAGAAAGACAGCAAACAGACACCAACTAATCCATTCACTGGTCACGTCAACGCGCTCACTGAAGAAACGAATCACCGGGCGCGCGGAGCACGAGAATGATTGAGCATTATTATCATTATTACTATGATTCGAAGCGTCTGGTGTCGTTGGCGTGATGATGATGACGCCGATGATGTCCCAAGTGCGTCGGGAGCTTATCTTCCCAAAACCAGTTTGGTGTCAAATAGCGTTCGCCCAAAACTGGGGAAAGTCTCTCGCTAATAGAAATGTTATCAGATGATATCGGCCGATGCGCGCGAATAAATATTCCACGCGGTGTTTCCTTGTCAACTCCGAAAGCAGGAGCGAGTGTAATGGCGTGATCAAAGAGATAAACACTGACCACCGCCAAGAAAACAGCCGGGAGGAGAGAGAAAAATTGAAAGACGGAACACAGAAGGAGAAAAGAAAAATGAAGAAAGCAACAGAAAAAAATGGGGAATTACTCCCCGCGCGAGAGCGCCCTCTCATCCGGCCTCACGTCCTGGTTTAAGCCACGTTTATGGCGGGTAATTTGATTAAACTGGAAGTGAAAATAGACTCCTTCAAAACAGCAATCAGCGACGTCAATACTTGAATACTGTCGCCTTGGGCAGAGGAGTCCAACCAGAGAGAGTCGGCGTCGGCAGCTTCCATTGGAAGCGGAGGGAAAAATACTGGTGTTTTCTTCCTAAGTGAAAAGGGAATTTCAAAGAGCAACTGTTGACAGTTAAGGAGGCGTTCGCAAGGCATGAAAACAAGAGCAAGAATAACTGAGATGAAAACGGAAGTGGAGAGAAGAGAGAGACGCAACTTAATTAGATGAAAGCCAGACTAAAAGCCGTTTGATTACCTAAGAAATGGAAGGTTAAAAGACAAACTTTTCAAGGGAGAAGGATGTGTCCGAACACCATAAAAACGAAAACAAACATGAATAACATTAAAAATGGAAAAGGAAAGAATAAAAATTGAATAAAAAGTCTCTATCAGCTGAAAAAAGAAAAGAAAAACCTCGTCAGATTAAATCTTGCTTTATACCTTCAGAGAAAGTTACATGAGACTAAGGGAATAAATGCATCACGACAATGTAACTCGATTCTCAATTAAAATACCATCATTATTTCAGAAACGAAGTTTTATTTTCTTATAAGTTAATTCATCACTTAGATGCATACAGACTGCTCTCTCTCTCTCTCTCTCTCTCTCTCTCTCTCTCTCTCTTGCCTTGCCTTGCATTTACACCAGATTACGTCATCTATCAAAAAGAGCATCGCGCCCCCTCATTACCAAGGTACAAAAAAATAAGATAAGATAAAATAAAATAAAATAAAATAAATAAAAAAAGGTCCTACCTGATCCTAAGACGTGCTAAATATTATCAGTATGTTTGTAGATCCCATACTTCTGGAATTTCCACATAGCAAATTATTTGGAATAGAATGGAATATAGAATTTAGGCCAAAAGCCAACCGTTGTGGTCTATGAGGTCATTCAGCGCTGAAAAGAAAATGGTGAGTAGAAAGGTTTGAAAGGTGTAACAGGAGGAAAACCTCGCAGTTGCACTATGAGGCAAATGTTAGGAGAGGGTGGATAGCAAGATGGAAGAAAGAGAATATGAATGGAGGTAAAATAAAAGGAATGAGAAGGGTTGCAGTTAGGGACCGAAGGAACACTAAAATGAACCTTAAACAATGCCTACAGTGCACAACCAGAGCACTAACCACCCAAAGGGTGGCAAATTACAAGGAATACTTCAGACGACATCGTAATAACTTGGTATTTAGGGGAAACTGTATTTAAAAGATAATAATATGTAACAATATAAAGGAATTTCTCTCCAAACATCTCCTCAGATCTACCATGAAGCCAAAATTGATAAAAAAATCTCATTATTTTCAGATGAAATGTTCTGAAAGTTTATATAGCATTTCAATCTTCAATCTGCGATCTACGGTATTTTCTATAGACGGCGCAAAGTCCTTTAACTTCAGCTAATAACTAACAACACGGTATTCGTTACTAATGAGAAACTGGCGTCCACGCTTAGTTGAAACATGTCTGAGTTTAACATATTATGTACATCTCCTTAATCGGGAAACTGGAAATCCTAAGAATTAATTTAACACACTTGCGACGAGAAAATAAAAACGGACAATAATACACCATTAGGAAAAAAAAATGAAAAAATGCAAGACCATCTTCCTGCGAATTAGGAAGAACCAATCACCTGTTTGAGAGAGACTTCCGTGAATCGATAACATAACGGGATAAATAATATCCAAAGGCTTGGAATATCCCAGCTTTGGAAATCTCTTCCTGACTCTCAAACTCTTTCTTCTTTATATTCCTAGATATATTCCTTCCTTCATTTTTTTTATTTGTGCTTCCCTAAAAGCAAATAAATTAATAATCAACTAAACACAATAAAATCCACAAAGGAACAATATATGTGATGTTTTAAACGGCGAAGACTTTCGTCCAAGATGCATGACTGTGAGGGTGAGGCTTCTCCAGTCTTGTCTAACATGTCATAAACAACTGGTATCGATCAGTGACATAACTGGAACTTCTTTCTATTTGGCTGCGATATCACAACATAATTGTAGTACATAAACCAGCAATTTTGTATCACTCAGAACACCTGTTCAATGACAATTATGATGATGAACGAACTTCTTGCGAACAGGGAATGAGCGATATCTATCTTCTGACAGCACTAGTCAAACGTTAAAACTATCATCAGGCCAAAATGCGAGGTGTTGCCTGAATTCCACTTCACAAAGTAGGCAAATGGAGATCGGGTAAATTTATCTTAAATTAACGCAGGGTAATGATATTATAAATTAACAATATTTTATAAGAGATCTTATATATATATATATATAATTATAGATATATAATATATGATATATATATATATATATAAAATCAAATATAGATATCTACTATATATATATATATAATATATATATGTATATATTTTATATATATATACTATAATATATATATAGTAGATATTATATATTTTATATATATATATATATATATATATATATATATAAGATCTCTTATAAAAATATTGTTAATTTATAATATCATTACCCTGCGTTAATTTAAGATAAATTTACCCGATCTCCATTTGCCTACTATATATATATATATATATATATATATATATATATATATATATATATATATATATATATATAATATATATATATATATATATATATATATAATTTATATATATATATATATATATATATATATATATATATTAATGCAAGGAGCCTATAAAAATACCAAAAGGGTATAAAGTATAGCGTCATATTTCCTCTCAACTAACAGGTAACTGGTCCATTACCTAAAAGTTCATGAAGAGTGTTGACTTCGAAATACAACGCTATAATTTAATTTTCTACCCTTTTAGGTGTTTGTATGGGCTCCTTTTATTAGATGGAATTCTGTTTTAAAGGAAAATATTTTACAGTCATATATATATAATATATATATATATATAATATATATGTATATTATATATATATATATATATATATATTCAAAGTTATAAATACTATATCCCGTGCGCCGCACACCACCAACATATAAATATATAACTATATATATATATATATATATATATATATATAAATATTATTATATATATAATATTATATATATAGATATATAATATAATAATAATATATATATATAGTAATTATATATCACATACACACACAGATATTATATATTTTTATAGGTATGTATATATAAATGAAATTATATGAACAGTAGTTTCGCAGTTATTCATTTTTGTAATTCCTTCAATCTTGCAGAAAGACATTCATCTTTAGTATGCATGCGGAAGATAACGGTCCATTTGGAGCAATAGAAAATTTAATTTGAAAGACGTATATTCTTTGAACTAAAACTGCACTGTTCCAAGGGAGTGGATCTTTAGCCATCTAGCGGCATACTGAAGATGAAAGTCCTCCGCCAGCTTCAAGGAATTTAGAAAATATAAAAGTAATGCTTAATCAGCTTACTCTTTATACATAATCTATCTACACTAAAAAAAAATCCGAGTAGATCTTTCTTGTTTGTCCACCCCGGGTGGGGCGTTGGGCTGGTAGGTTATCGGAAAGGTAGAGGAGACATGACAAATCCATCCTCCTCCTGCAAACCTGTTTGTCCGGCCCAGGTAGGGGCGGGGGTTGGTTGGCGATCGGGTGGATAGGGGAGATATGACGGGCAGCACCGGGTTCCAGCACAGCCTACGCGCCAACAAGATCGTTGACTGAATAAATAGATATAATTCATAAAACCATGATAAAAAGGCATCTTGTTTAAGGCCTAAATTAAACCTTTTCACTCACGCACCAGCTCGCAAATTTGGTTCAACACACTGTCAGTTGCATTTGATTTCATTCCATTTAAAATAACTCGCCTCTGGACTACATTTCAATATATTGCAAAGTAAGGTAATCCTTAAAGTAAGCTATTCCTTTTTAAAGTCTTATTTACCCTATGGATATCAGCAATCCTCGCCCTGGTCGGTTCAATGAGTGTTTTCCCCTACAAGTGTGGAATGACTTCACACTTTTCTTTTTTTCCTCTTTTTTTTTTTCCTTTAAGTCATCTGTTTTAAAAAGTGAGTAAATCACTGCTTCTAGGCAAGAGTCTGCAATTTTCCCATAGCCTCTGACGACGTCAATGATTTCATGCTGAAACGCCAGTCTTCGGAGAAGGAAATAAAGGAATCATCACTCCTTAGTTTCTTATAACATTCAAGATTGATTGACTTGTGGCTATTAAAACTGGCGTCTCAACATCTAGGTTATTGACGGCGTACAAAATTAAATATGGAATTAAAAGATAAATAAATATATAAGTTTATTAGAAGTCTCAAATATATATATATATATATATTATATATATATATATATATAGATATATATAATGTATATATATATATATATATATATATATATATATATATATAATCATATCTGTAAAACATGTATAATATACAATTTGTTGAGGAGACCCGGCTCTGTTATGTCCACCACCCACAATGGACGATTTTGGCCGGACATCAAGAACCCATGAGTGAGTCTTGTAGTCCAATCCTAAGCCTGCATAACATCGTTTCTTGTCTCTTTGGCATGAAAGGATATGACCAAGGAGACACGACGTAATACTGCGTATTATTTTTATTCGTTAAATTATTTTCCCCAAATGGTCTGCATAAACATTTCAATTTTCTGATCTACTACAGGATATAGATCCCAAAATGGTACTAGACATCTCGTTTCCGGGGAGGTGACTACTGACTTAATAAGTTAGTCATCTTGCTCGTTCTCAATCGCCCCAACATGGGAAGGCAACCAGCCAAAAATCTACTTCTTTACCTCTATCTTCACTAAAAACAGCCATTCCAAAATTTCTAAAAACAAAAGGGTTTTAAAGAGTTAAAAAGACTACAACGACTGAAGACCACTTCTCGTGTCACAATACATAGTAAAACTATTTGCATTCCGAGTCAAATTTTCCATCAAGGCCTTTAAAATTGCATGTAATTCTGCTGTACAAATAGATGCAATCTCTTGCTTCTTTCTAAATCAGAGGATACCCTAAAGCTTACGCCAGCATCTCGTCATACCTCACAAATCCTTCATCTTAAAAGCACAGAAATTGTTCATTTCCAACAACAACTGTAATAATGACCCTGAACTCGCCCACTCTATTAGCTTTCGGGCTTTATTGAGGTCCACTGTCGCTGACAATAAGCGGCCATTAACGCTTTACATATGAGTAAAATTAATAACCTCCCTCTCTCTCACTAAAAGAATGAAAATCGCAGTTTTTCGCTATGACCTGGTATGTTTCCTACCATAATTATAAAAAATAAAAAAATAAAAAAAATCGCCGAAATCGAGTTTTCTGTACAGCGTAAAGTGCTGTGTGAAATACTCAGCCACGGCCCAAATTCTCATGACTAACTTTAACCTTAAATAAAATCAAAACTACTGAGGCCAGGGGGCTGCAAATTGCTATTTTTGATGACTGGAGGGCAGATGTTCAAAATAACAATTTGCAGCCCTCTAGCTTCAGTACTTTTTAAGAGCTGAGTGCGGACAGAAAAAGTGCAGACAGACAAAGCCATCTCAATAGTTTTCTTTTACAGAAAACTAAAATGCCGAATTTTGCTTTCGTTGCCTTGAACAGAGCATGAAGATCGCCATTTCGAGCAATTTTTGTCTACCTCATGAAAACGAAGTGACTGTCATGCTAGAGTGTAGGGAACGATGCCACTTCTCCAGATGATGGAAGATCATGGGATACAGGGAAAACGAAAGCTGGAAAAGAACATCAAACCTTACCGGGCGTCTTACAATAATACAACTATTGGCGATAGTCCGGATCGTCAAAGAATCAATTAGAGATGAGATCCCTTAATCGGAGAATTTAAACGTAAAACGGCGTTTTGCCTGTGGATTTCATGTCACATCTCAAGCATGTTACCGGATACGATGCTAAGCGGAGGCATATATGTTTAAGGAACCTCATCCCAAATATCAATGCTTGCAACTAACCTGAGTCCAGTATGAGCGGCAACGTAACGACACGATTTTAAACAACACAACAGCAAATGAATATTCATGCCCAAATATCGTCGCATTGGTGAATTTTAACCAACAGAAAATATTTGCCGAGACAAGTGAAGATGTTGCTTAAGCAGCCAATAAACGAGACGCGATACGTAGCATTCTTTACATAAATTAAACTTTCCAATACTATTAGCTTCAATAGTTTGTTGTGGTTCCATAAAATATAAAAAAAAATCTAGAGAAAAATCTAGAAAAGTAAGGAAATAAAAGCTTTTATTATTGAGATACCAAAGAGAGGAATCTTGCCTCTCTCCTTCCGTAAAAAAAAAAAAAAAAAAAAAAAAAAACGCAAGGAAATTATCGCCTGATCATTCCCGGCCAAACAAAGATGCACGAGATAAATGACATCTCTCTCCAGAGGCGAGCACAAGTGAGCAATAAACAAAGGAAATGAGCGATGCAATGTGGAACCGAAGAATATTCTCGCTCTTAATCAGGGAAGACATACCGGCGGTTTACGCGCTTTCGAGAATCTTGAAATATTAAGCTTAATTAATAAATGTCCATAAAGAGATAAATTACACAGTCACGTTAATTCATCTTCTTTCCACGTCTCATCGCTTAATTTCAATTATTGATCTTGTAATTTACTCGGATTACGACAGAGAGCCTTCTTCAGCTACTGTGCTTAAGACCAAACGCTGAATAAATTGGGGAAAAATGCGAGTAATTAGTAGCACAGGTTCCTCCTTCGGCTGATAAACAAAAGATTAGAGTCTAATGTGCGGATTAACCTTGATCTTAAATAGTGTGTAATGTGACACTTTCACATGAATACTCTTAATCAGGGAGGGTGAAGTGAACTCTAATTACCAATTCTAAAGGTACATAGAGAGAGAGAGAGAGAGAGAGAGAGAGAGGTTGTTGACACGAACAGACTGACTTACTTCAACATGAAAGCTATTCCCCGATAACTGACATAAATATATTTCACATCTGGTTTCAAAGAAAGAAGAGGAGACGAGGGCTAAAAGGAACAGAGTGAAAGACCGAAGATATTTCATTTTTTTTAAGACAAATTATCAAAGCAACCCATTTAATTCTAAAGAAAAGAAGGAAACAGATTCGAGTGACATATTTTCTGTTCATCCAGACGGCAGACAAATAGTCTATCAGAGAAAGGCGCACACTGCAATTCCTTCAGACACAATATATATATATATATATATATATATATATATATATATATATATATATATATATATATATATATACACACACACACACACACACACACACATATATATTATATATATATAACGTAATATATATATATATATATATATATATATATATATATATATATATATATCTGGATACAATTCCTAGCCACTCACCCCACCAGTCCCCGGATGTTCAAGGAGCCCATGTGCCGAACAGATCTAACGTTTCTTGGGTGTCACCCAAAAAGATGCTGAACACTGAGCGATCTTATCATTTGACAACATGTCAGGACAGATTGCCTGCTGTTGCAAGCGATGCCAAGCAAAAGAATAGTTATCTGACGATTATGCTACTCTTCCTCAATGCAGGTTCATTCATCATCACAAGTTAGCCAGCGTCTTACAGATGTCGAAGAATGATTGTTGCGTTAATTTTTACAGTAATTAATTCTACCAGTAGTATCTTTTTTTATCGTGACTGCGTTAATAGTGAATTAACTCCCAAGTGGGCATTCGGGAAACGTCTGACAAGATGATGTTTCTCAGCAACATGAGCTAATGTTTCCTCTCAAGTACCTGACAATTCTTCAACATGAACCACAGGTGAGACGAAGGCAGTTTACCTGAATATGTGTAGATTATTATTATTATTATTATTATTATTATTATTATTATTATTATTATTATTATTATTATTATTATTATTATTATTAAAAGAGTTTAACCAGACCAGTGAGCTAAATATCAGCTTTCACAGGGCTAGCCCGAAGCATTTTAGTTACATGAAATACCAGATCTAGGACACAAGCCAAGCGCTGGGGCCAAATAAGTCATTGGCGTGGTGATGAATGAAACATTAAATAAAATAAATATGTAAAGATATATGAGAGTGTGTTGCATAGGAGATGAATGTTGTCTTATAGTGCTATGTAAATGATCATCATACCAGCAACTATAAACTCTAATTGACATATGTAAGGTGCTACGGGAAGATCTCCAAAATGAACAAAGAAAATGTTCATGAAGATAACGTACAGGCTGGAAGGGTATAGCGGAAAAGCCTCACCTCAGTATTGACACTAAGGAATAGGTAACAAAATGTCATAAAAGTCTGACTTAATACAACAATGAAAAATGAGCATAACATTACGACCAAAGACGACCTGACCAAAACACTATGAAGGTCAATAAGACCCAACTTCTTGTGGGTTGATTCCTGATATACTGTTAACAATACACTTAACACCTTCAAGCTAGATTAAGGTTTCTAGGTGTGTTTCAACAATACATATACAAGAAAATGTCATATATGCTCATTTAAAAAAATATCATTCTAGGAATTATTTGGATCTAAGCATGGCAAAAGCCACTAGTGTGGATGTCGTAAGCACGTACTTTTAATCATCCTCAAAACAGATCATATTCTATGTCATTCATGAAATTTCAAGTATTATACTTTTGTAATTTTTTTAATCATTTTTAACCGTAATTTATATACTGTAAATAATAATAATATAAACCTACATCATGAAAAACGAACACATTTGCAAAGTTGGGCTTCGTACAGATTATAAAGTTCCGAATACGTGAATAAAGATATCCATATCATTTAATATCTCAGTCATATCATATTTTGCTTTACCTTCTTTGTCAGGTGACAATGTCAATATAAGCAAAAAAGCAAAATAATAATAATAATAATAATAATAATAATAATTTTTCTTCCTCATGCCTAAACGTTTCTACTTCATATCCATTACGTCAGAAATGACATTCATTATCGACCTTATTGTGAGATTGCATCATTTCATTATACAGTCTCCACACGCACATAATGAATAAATTGATAAGTTCACGAATTAATTAATCATATAATCAATCAATGAAATATTGCCAGGGATTCTTCAATTAAAGTTCCCTGATTCTGATATCAACGTTATGAACATTATAACCCAACGTAGTATTGGTTTCACTTATCCGAACAGCTGAAATTAACAGTTATTTAATAACATGGTCATTTGAATATATGTACGTAAGATACAGCGGATAAACGATATGAAAGATTTGGAGTTTTTCTATAGTTTGTACGTAAAACACACGCAAATTTTTACCATAAGAATCTTAATGACATTCTCCTCTGTCATGACTTTGTCATCACATATCAGTCTTGTGAAATACAAATACACAGACATTTATGCATAACTAGCTGATGTACCCAGCGTTGCTCTGGATAAAAGGGGGCGTGCCGTCCGTGATGACAACCCCTACAGGGCGGATTATGCAATCACTTTAAGAATAAGTAATCAATTGGGATCCTGTCAAGCCAAAGAAGTTGTGAAAAATCCGAAGAGTTTGCTGTCAACATCGAAAGTTGTAAAAAATGAGAGGGTATGAAAAAGAGGGAATTAGGACTGTCCTTTCCTTTTGCTCTTAAGACTTTTGGTACTTTCTCCCTGCCCTTGTGCTTCAGGCTCGTAACCTTCCATCCTTTAACTGGCCCGCTGGTATGGGGGCTAGCGTCGCGCCTCCCCCAGGCCGGTGGAAAATCACTGGCTCTATCATTATCAGTTACTGTAGCCAGTGCGGGGTCCGCGGTGGGTAGTTGAAACAACATTCTTTGGAAGCTTGAATTTCAAGTCAATGGCCCCTGTGTGCTTGTTCCATATGAATCGGTTTCGTCTAATAGTAACAATTAATAATATTAATTATGAGATAAGGTTTATCACTTTGGAATTAAACCCTCGCTTTGTCTTCTGGTTTAGGCTAGATCAGAGCATTTTGTAGGCCATCCT
>NC_061095.1:5914949-5949949 GCF_015104395.2 Macrobrachium nipponense
AAGTTAGAGCGGCCCTTGATCAACGCTAACTTGGTAAGGAACTTAGCAAGCAACCAACTCTTTAGTGGGGTTTCATGAATAACGTTTAGCACATCACTAGCTTAGTAAACATCTAACTCCCGATTTAGTTCCCAACTAGGCTTAGCAGTGTTTTATGAATTTGGGCCCTGGCAGTTCTCTGAAAGGCTGCTAGGCTGAAACTACATCTCCGCTGTTCGGTTATTATACAGGTCGATTGAGTTTTAATGCTACTATTTATTCAAGTGTTATTTACATTTTTATAATATAATAATATGATAAATGAAGATCGAAAGGCATATTCACTGCATACAGGAGGAACAAAATGTCTCACCTCATTATTCTTGGGATTTCACAAGCTTTCATGGCAAAAATGGTCGTCATTTTTCATACCTTGTATTTTTTATTCTCAACAGATATTCCAACAGGTCACTTTGTAATAGTTCATCAGTTTATTAATTTCAGAACTCAAGACACCAGGACAGAATATCTTAAGGCAGCCATTAGTTTATTAGTTACGCTCCTTTGTGATCATGTGAAGCATGTTGAAATGGAAACCTATATCACTCTTCAAAGTTATGCATCTAGGTCAGAATTGTGGCAGATTTTCACACCAATTTAATCTATACATTGAGCAAAACCGTTTGGTCTCATCGTGTCATGTCTTACTAATTCATCATTTTGGCGTCTTTCTTATGACTGATTATCATGGAATTTTATTCTATCATTTAATAATAAATCATGACGATCTAACTTAATCTACAAGGCAACCACTTCATAACGTCTCATTTTGGTACCAGTCTAAGTGGTTCGTCTTTGATTTTTATGCAGTCAGATAAACTAACCGGTTATCTACAATGCTGTAATAATGTGGGTGTTAATATGGCAACATCTCTGTTTGCTCGGGAAACGGAATACAGAGAGCTCACCCAGACAGGTTTACAACGCCAATCACTACCTATGGACCAAATCGCTTTACATTCCCATTCCAGAACATGTTATCGAATAGGAATTACGAATCAACAGGTTCTCTCTGAACTTGAATATCTTCTGTAAACGCTGATTCAGAGCTATTGGTCAATAACCTATAATTTCAGATTTTCTTATCTGATGAATGACCCTTTGGTGCAGAGTTCATTCACCCCAAGGAACTTGCATAAAGTTGAGGCATTAACCTTGGTGAGCAATTTGCACATTTGTAACTTGTCTTAGTCTCTCTCTCTCTCTCTCTCTCTCTCTCTCTCTCTCTCTCTCTGTGGGAAGTTCTGTCCTATATTAAAAATATGATCCATAAAGGTGAGCACAAGATTGTCACAGCAAAACTTTATTTATTTTATTTTATTTTATTTATTTATCTATTTATCTATTTACTTATTTTTTGTAAGTTACTGAAAAGTACTGACTGCCACCTTGCAAATATAAAGATAAAGGTCTGGATGAATCCAATGAGCACACAAAACCAAACTTTACTGCGTCACAAAATAAATCAGCAAATAATTATCATCTCTCTTATTTGCATTATCTACAACAAAGAAAAGATTTAGAAAGGTAAAAGGTAACAGTTGTGGTCTGAATATAATAAGGAAGTGCAAAAAACTACACGATATACTGAAGGCGAAAAACCAACCAACAGGAGGGCTGTAGCAGGCAGAGTTGAATTTTTATCATTACTAAACATTCTTCCTCAGAAGACATTTAAGTAAGGTTCAATCGCTATTTTTCATAAAAATTAATTCCCCCCAAAATACATACTTGATAAGGGAGCGTGGTCTATTTTCAATAGTCATAAGTAAACGAAAAAATTAAAAAAATAAATAATAGCATTTCATTGAGTGTACTTGAAAGATTCGCCAGCAGTTAATAAGTCTCACTATTCAAATTATAAGTTAAATATTAATTACTTTCGTTAGGGAATACAAATCCCTTTTGACAAATTTATCGAAAATACCTGAACTCCATAAAAAAAAAAAAAAAACTCAACTCATGGTCGTATCTGCGAGAAATAGCTGCATAGAATCTTTTTGGCTGAAATGCTAGTCTATTGAAGGCAGCGCATTTTTCTATTTGGTAATCTAACCATCCACGATTATTTCTCGGATTATGATATCCTCTACTTATAATTCCAAAATACTATCAGATTTGTCCTTCAATCCAAATCTTTGGGACCATCAGGTCTAGATTTTAATATTGCAACAGTATACAGCAGCAACAACAACTTAATAATAATAATAATAATAATAATAATAATAATAATAATAATAATAATAATAATAATAATAATAATCTGTAAAGGTGTATATAAACAAGAATGGCACCGCAAAAAACGTTGTATTGGCCAATTATTAAGACGTATCGCTGAGCCAGAAAAGCGAGTTCTAAGAAAAATAGAACAGATAATATATAAGATTAATTCGTTGAATTCTGCCATTTATTTAACAGCAGTATCTGCTTAAAAGAGGATGTTCTTCCAAACAATAATAATAATATGAAAGGTCCCTCTAAAATATTTTAAACAGTGTTATTGAAAATAATTGTTGTTAACACGGCATTTACCCAGTAGAGATTCTTCTCTATGCTTGTCTGCAGGTAGGTGTTATAATAAATCTCAGAAGGACATCGAGATATATTCTGCTTTTGTTGTTAATTTTATTCTTACCCCTCTACGCATGCGCAGCTGGCCATCTAATGAGAGCTTGTATGAAATTAGAAGGCGTCCGGACAGACATTTACATCAGGAAAGGTGGATTGATTCAACGACATCTTGGATTGATTGATGCCTGGGTGGATCGAATTTTCATTGGTCAGTTTTTTTCGCCTCGGGCTTTCCTTTTATAAATACCTGTCCACCTTCCGATTTTATACCTTCTCTCATTACATGACCACCTGCGTGTGCGTCGAGGCGTAAAATTAACTACAAAGGCAGAATATTTCTCCATGTTCTTTTGAAATTTATTAAACCACCTACCTGCAGACGAGATGATATAAGAAGAAGAATAAAGAAGACTCTCTATTACAGGCTAAATGCCGTTCAAACAGCAATGGTATCTAATAATAATAATAAAATAATAATAATAATAATAATAATAATAATAATAATAACAATAAAATAATAATAATAATAATAAATAATAATAATAATATAAAAAGTATAAAAACAATAATAACAATAAGAATAATAAACAATAACAATACATAATAATAATAATAATAATAATAATAATAATAATAATAATAATAATAATAATAATAATATAAAAATAATAAAAATAATAAACTAATAATAATAATAATAATAAAGAATAATAATAACAAATATAATATAATAATAAACAATAATAATAATAATAATAATAATAATAATAATAATAATAATAATGATAATAATTTTAACGTCTACACTGATGAGGAACACCGCCCAGGCGTTAGAAAGTGTATGTTTCTTTACATAGTAATATACTTTACTATATAATTGTGGATTTTTATAACAACAACAAAAACAACAACAACAACAATAATAATAATAATAATAATAATAATAATAATAATATAATAATAATAATTATAATAATAATAATAATATAATAATAATAATAATAATAATAATAATAATAATAATAATAATAATAATAATAATAATAATAATAATAATAATAAGGCCAAAGCACATAAGATCCAACGGTACATGAACAGGAATAAGGGATACCAACAGAACAAACTATTCGGAACCAACCAGAAAAGACTATACAGCCAACTAAGAGGGGAAGACAACCACCCAGAAATTCCTGAAGCCGAACCAAGTAAGAGACTCTGGGAAAACATATGGAGCAATCCGGTATCACACAACAAACATGCAACATGGCTCCAGGAAGTCAAGGAAGAAGAAACAGGGAGATAAAACAAAGATTCACAGACATCACGACAGGACACAGTCAGACACCAAACTAAAGAAAATGCCAAACTGGAAAGCCCCAGGTCCCGATGAAGTCCATGGATACTGGCTCAAAAACTTCAAGGCCCTACACCCACGAATAGCAGAACAACTCCAGCATTGTATCTCAAATCACCAAGCACCCAAATGGATGACCACAGGAAGAAAATCCTTAGTACAAAAAGACAAGAGTAGGGGAAATATAGCCAGTAACTACAGGCCTATCACCTGCCTACCAATAATGTGGAAGTTACTAACAGGTATCATCAGTGAAAGGCTATACAACTACCTAGAGGAGACAAACACCATCCCCCACCAACAGAAAGGCTGCAGAAGGAAGTGTAGGGGCACAAAAGACCAGCTCCTGATAGGACAAAATGGTAATGAAGAAACAGTAGGAGAAGGAAAACCAACCTAAGCATGGCATGGATAGACTATAAGAAAGCCTTCGACATGATACCACACACATGGCTAATAGAATGCCTGAAAATATATGGGGCAGAGGAAAATACCATCAGCTTCCTCAAAAATACAATGCGCAACTGGAATACAATACTTACAAGCTCTGGAATAAGACTAGCAGAGGTTAATATCAGGAGAGGGATCTTCCAGGGCGACTCACTGTCCCCACTACTCTTCGTAGTAGCCATGATTTCCCATGACAAAAGTACTACAGAAGATGGATGCCGGGTACCAACTCAAGAAAAGAGGCAACAGAATCAACCATCTGATGTTCATGGACGACATCAAGCTGTATGGTAAGAGCATCAAGGAAATAGATACCCTAATCCAGACTGTAAGGATTGTATCTGGGGACATCAGGATGGAGTTTGGAATAGAAAAATGCGCCTTAGTCAACATACAAAAAAAGGCCAAAGTAACGAGAAACTGAAGGGATAAAGCTACCAGATGGGAGCAACATCAAACACATAGATGAGACAGGATACAAATACCTGGGAATAATGGAAGGAGGAGATATACCCCACCAAGAGATGAAGGACACGATCAGGAAAGAATATATGCAGAGACTCAAGGCGATACTCAAGTCAAAACTCAACGCCGGAAATACGATAAAAAGCCATAAACACATGGGCAGTGCCAGTAATCAGATACAGCGCAGGAATAGTGGAATGGACGAAGGCAGAACTCCGCAGCATAGATCAGAAAAAACCAGGAAACATATGACAATACACAAAGCACTACACCCAAGAGCAAATACGGACAGACTATACATAACACGAAAGGAAGGAGGGAGAGGACTACTCAGTATAGAGGACTGCGTCAACATCGAAAAACAGAGCACTGGGGCAATATCTGAAAACCAGTGAAGACGAGTGGCTAAGAGTGCATGGAAGAAGGACTAATAAAAGCAGACGAAGACCCAGAAATATACAGAGACAGGAGAAAGACAGAAAGAACAGAGGACTGGCACAACAAACCAATGCACGGACAATACATGAGACAGACTAAAGAACTAGCCAGCGATGACAATTGGCAATGGCTACAGAGGGGAGAGCTAAAGAAGGAAACTGAAGGAATGATAACAGCGGCACAAGATCAGGCCCTAAGAACCAGATATGTTCAAAGTACGATAGACGGAAATAACATCTCTCCCATATGTAGGAAGTGCAATACGAAAAGTGAAACCATAAACACATAGCAAGTGAATGCCCGGCACTTGCACAGAACCAGTACAAAAAGAGGCATGATTCAGTAGCAAAAAGCCCTCCACTGGACCCTGTGCAAGAAACATCAGCTACCTTGCAGTAATAAGTGGTACGAGCACCAACCTGAAGGAGTGATAGAAAACGATCAGGCAAAGATCCTCTGGACTATGGTATCAGAACGGATAGGGTGATACGTGCAAACAGACCAGACGTGACGTTGATTGACAAGGTCAAGAAGAAAAGTATCACTCATTGATGTCGCAATACCATGGGACACCAGAGTTGAAAAGAGAAAGAGAGGGAAAAATTGGATAAGTATCAAGATCTGAAAATAGAAATAAGAAGGATATGGAATATGCCAGTGGAAAATCGTACCCATAATCATAGGAGCACTAGGCACGATCCCAAGATCCCTGAAAAGGAATCTAGAAAAACTAGAGGCTGAAGTAGCTCCGGGCCTCATGCAGAAGAGTGTGATCCTAGAAACGGCACACATAGTAAGAAGAGTGAATGGACTCCTAAGGAGGCAGGATGCAACCCGGAACCCCACACTATAAATACCACCCAGTCGAATTGGAGGACTGTGATAGAGCAAAAAAAAAAAAAAAAAAAAAAAAAAAATAATAATAATAATAATAATAAAAAATGTTCTTGGAGTACATTTATATTCAATTTTATAGTGCATATTTTAAATGAACAGATTGACTGGCTGATTTCATGTCTAAGTATCGTCAAACAAATATTTTAACACGCAAATGTTATATACACACACATATATACATGTGTGTATATAGTATGTGTTCATATAATCAACAGCTACAAATAATTCCTGGCTTGATGAATTTAACGAAACGACTCTCATACAACCTTCATATGAACCCTCCTATCAAATAACGAATTACAAAATCTAATTAGAAAAAATGTATATATTTGTTTGGGAAGATTCATTTCTTGACGAATATCTAAAGAAAGACAGAAGTAAAAAGACATCCATTCAAAAAACTGTATGAGCAAAAATGATCGTCATTGACACCACACCAATTACGCGGTAAACGCTTTTATAGTTCCCAAGAATTGAGTCACTCGGCGATCAAATGACCCACAAAGAAGGGAACGAAGCAATTCAACCCCAGAAAATAGCAGGGACTGGCCAGTCATCTTGAGGCCAAATGCTGTTCAAGTGTGACCAGGTCCGCGGAGAAAAGGAGCGTTTTCCATAATGATTTCCTTGACTTTTAGTGCCAAGAAAATACCACCCTGGCGATTGCCAGCGCTTTCCGGGTCACCACTAACAAGCCGGTCCAAGCTCCGATGTCATTCTTTTAATACAAGGGAACATATCATTACCATAGCAACCGGATTACAGAGACCCACTTTTCTGAGCTAGGAAATTTTCAATGTCTTCTAGACGCAACAGAAATGGTCATTATAAATAACACAGTCTCACTAAGCACTTCATCTTGCCTCACACATCGCATTGCACTTAACAAGACATTCAAGAATATAAAAATAGCCTTTCTTTACTGATTAAAACCATTTTCACCTATTTCAAATCAGCAGGAATTTCTTCGGTATGTTGCTCAAAGAGTAAAGAGTTTCAAGAAAATAATAATACATAAATACAAAACTAATGAGAGAAATACCCATCATAGTAGAAAAGAACATACTCTGAAACACTGATAAAAGTTCAACTATTTCAACGAAATAATATGGGATGGCTTATGTTTTATGACTCATGAACTACGCAAAGAGCACTGATCTCTAGCGCTGAGTTAGAATTACAGAAATTCATGCTCTAAACCTAAAACTGACTTCAAAATAAAACAATAAGCACCATACCGAGAGATATAACCATTCAATTGCACTTGCAATCAGTACCTGACAGTAAAATATTATTCTCAAAATTCATACACGAAGTGTGCAATGACTGTAAAACTGTATAAATTTTACGTGGACAAACCATAAAACGGAGGGAGGCTGAAAATACGGGGAGATAAATCAGGGTAAATCTGCTAAGGAAAAACTCATTACGAGTCAGTCCTTTTTTTTTCAACGAAGGAGTTGTATTTATTCTGTAACAAGTAAAACGCAGAAAGAAACAAACGCATATATATATATATATATATATATAATATATATATGTGTGTGTGTGTGTGTGTGTGTGTACACATGTACATATATATATATATATATATATATATTATATATATATATATACACTATAAATAATATAAAATTGTAAATAATATATATATATATATAATATATATATTAATATTATTTTATATAATAAAATCCGAGAGGATCTGATCTTGTTTGTCCGCCCCAGGTGGGGATGGATAATGTAGGGGATTAGGAGGGTAGAGGAGACAGCAGCCCCGGGTTCCAGCGTGCGTAGTGCGCGCCAACAAGCTCGTACATAAATATAAAGCATATTCATGTGTGTGGGTAACAGGAACTTCCAGATATGAAGGAAACTAGCACACATGAAATTACTGGTATCTGGACTCTGGGCGTGGGGAAGAAAGAAAAGAAAATAACCAATGAGCAGATCATACTCGCCAAGAATAGCTCTTACCTGGCTATAACGGGAAATGGCCGTTCAGGGAAAACGACAATTACTGTGGATCCACTGAAGTAATAATGAAACGCCCAGAGATAGGTTCACGACGCATCATCAAGGACTTATTAACAATTCAAGACACAATTAGTTAATTTCCCAACTAAAATAGTGTGGCACTGACCTTATTAATAGAATTAATCGAGCTTGCCATTACTTAACTAACAGATTTTTAATAACAAAAGATGCGCACGTTTTGAAGTCAAATGAGTCCGGGAGACAAATTAAATAAATAAATAAATAAATAAATAAATAAATAAGTTACTCTTATATAGGAAATATATGACAAAACCATCCACTCTTATGACAGTTCACAAAAATGACTTAAATCATAAGGCAGGATGAATGTGATTTCATGTATAAGAATATTACAGAATACATAATAACTGGCATTCAATATAATAAGGGAAGATTACTGTGATTCCATGTATATGAATATTAAAGAACGCATAGCTAGCATTCAATATATAAAGGCAAAGCCAAAAAAACATGTTTTTACAAAATTGATATCCTCGAAATATTGAAATAACTAAAATCAGGGGCGACGAAAAACTCCACGTAGTCTTAACAGCCAATTTCAATATTTCAATGTTTTTTTCTCTCTCTCTCTCTCTCTCTCTCTCTCTCTCTCTTTCAGCACTGGGTCATCAGATTAAAATTTAGACAAGTGTCATGAGCATACCTACAATGTGAATCAGTGCGAGCATTAGGAACACAGTTTACTTTCAATGAGTGTGCCAATTTATTTACTGGATAAGAGATAAATCTCTTTGTATAAATATGCAAGTTGCCTTGCTCTCTTGACAGCTTTTTGAACGAGATAAGTGGCGGAGACGATACAAACCTTTCACTTCTCAATTACAGATGCTACTTTTTAATCACAACATGTAAACGATAAGTATACAGATACAGATCTGCTTCCATATTTCAAAAGGAACAAATATTCACACTCAAATCACTTATTATTATCCACGAACCATATTTCATATTATCTCGAATAAATACGCAGATGCGGAAACTTATGCGTAAATAACTAAAACTGAAAAAAGCTTAATTAATTTATCCGTTGATTAAATATTTCATTATAAGCCAGATTTGGACAATTGTTAAGTAATTTATAGATGTATGGCGTAGCTATAGACACTATATACATACATACATATATATATATATATATACACAATATATACATATATATATACACGATATAGCGACTTGTTTTAATTGTCTCTTGACAAAACACGATTCAATCACAACACCCACGCGTTACCTATTTTCAAATTATCAAACGTTCTCTAATTACACTGACACTAGGTTCTTATCTGTCATCCATCCAATAATTTCCAAAGGAGCCTATTAGCGTGGCCACAATATTAACGACCGCAATATACGCCAAAGGTTCTGCTAAAAAGTTTTCAATATATATATATACATATATATATATATAATATATATATATATGATGATGATATGTATAAATAAATAAATAAATATATATATATATATATATATATATATGCGTGTAATGTGTGTGTGTAAACAGTCACAGTAGATGCACGTGACTTCATTATATAAGCAATACCACGGAAATATGACAGGCAGAAGATCAGTACCTAACGCTCTTCCTTGTTTATTTACGCAACGGCGAGGCCAGAATAAACTCTCGGAAGCATTGGATATATACGTATGTACATGTGTGTATATATATATATATATATATATATGTATATATATATATATATATATATATATATATATATATATATATATGCGTGTGTGTGTGTGTGTAAACAGTCACAGTAGATGCACGTGACTTCATTATATAAGCAATACCACGGAAATATGACAGGCAGAAGATCAGTGCCTAACGCTCTTCCTTGTTTTATTTACGCAACGGCGAGGCCAGAATAAACTCTCGGAAAGCATTGGATATATACGTATGTACATGTGTGTGTATATATCTATATTACATATATATATATAAAATAAATAT
This sequence comes from Macrobrachium nipponense, assembly GCF_015104395.2. NCBI lineage: Eukaryota > Metazoa > Arthropoda > Malacostraca > Decapoda > Palaemonidae > Macrobrachium > Macrobrachium nipponense. The sequence goes on from NC_061095.1 coordinate 5,925,176, forward strand.
ATGTATATAAATATAGATATATATAAATATATATATATAATATATAATATATATATATATATATATATAATATATATATATACATATATATACTATTTATATATATATATTTAATATATATATTATATATATATATATAAACCTCATACAAAAGGGGTTACTGAGGGTCGGATCTAAACCCTTGAATTGTGAAGGAAATTATATATATATATAATATATATATATATATATATATATATATATATTTCTTCACAATTCAAGGGTTTAGATCCGACTCTCAGTAACCCCTTCTGTATGAGGTTTAAGGACTGAGGCGACAATCAGTCGGTTATGTCACCGATATACACACTCACAAGCCAACATTTTCGTAATCTTCATTTGCCTTTGCCGTCTTCTGATTTTAGGGGCCCACTATGCTATCATCGTAGACAATGCAAAGCCAAGACTATATCAATTTCTTCGCTCCCCGGGAAAATGAGGAAAATATTTTAATAAGCCATTCTAATTTTCATAAAGCAGTTTTCCTCGTTTATGTTACACTTCATCCTTTGCGATTTGTTTCAACGCTTACACCTATTCTTCATATATGCCTCTTTACCTAGTTTCTATAACATATTCATGTTTATCACTGACATGTAAATTCCTATGTTATTTCGGCTAGCTTTAATCGTCTCTCTCTCTCTCTCTCTCTCTCTCTCTCTCTCTCTCTCTCTCTCTCTCTCTCTCTCTCTCTGAACAGCGGAAGTGTATCTCAAATAATTCACGAAGTTATTAAAAGGGTAACTAATAATCACAAGCTACTAATTTCTGAGTAAAATATTTTAACCTCTAATTTCGCTTTCATGGTCCATTTTGTAAAAAAGATGTTTCTATTTCTCATTCTGTCTCATCCTTTGGAATCTTCAATTCCTCTCCTGCTTTCATCATCCTAATTTTGACCAATAATTGAATTTCACGCCTTGCAGACTGAGACTTTTTTTTTACCTGTTCATAGGAGAAATCGTCTATTTCTGTAGTTCCCAAACAGTAATAACAATAAACTGCGATGTTCTTCAGTGGCATAACACATAAATGACACTTTCCACTGGAGTGCCTTGATTAAATCTCTGTACTATAAAACACCATATACGCCCATACATTTTTCCTTTTGGAAAGTACTGACATTCTAAGGATACTAAGCACCACATTCAGATTCGGCGTTGACCGGCCCCGGGTAAGACTCTCTCACCATTGGCCCTATTTAGAGATGCAGAATGAAGGTGCCCTGGTTCGGGATTCGGAGCAGTATGCAAAGTTTCTACGATCGGAATTTGCAGTCTCGACACTCCTCGTTGGACGAGTGTGTAACATGCTCCCCTACCGATCCGGTAGTCCGAATTCGATTCTCCGCTCTGCCAACATGGAATCAGAGGAATGTATTTCTGGTGAATAGAAATTCACTTCTCGACGATATGATGTGGTTCTGATCCCACAATGTGCTGTAGGTCCCTTTGCTAAGTAACCAATTGGTTCCTGGGCACGTAGAAAATATCTAATCCTTCGGGCCAGCCCTAAGAGAGCTGTTAATCAGCTCAGTGGTCTGGTTAAACTAAGATTAGTTAAACTACCTTTTTTTCGCATTACGTCGGTTGGTTCTGACATAAGCACTAAATATTCGTAAACTCGTAAACTGCATGCTTTCTTGATAAGCTTTCAAAAACTGCCTCCCACTGCAAAACTCGAACAAATCCTAGCAAGGGAGATATGGGTTTCCAGCTAAGGAAGAACAGAGGCTCATGTCGGCCCCTGAGAAAAATCATTTGTAATTAATAAACCAGTTCTCTTGCTCGAGGAAAACGTATACCTCCAGGTATGAGACTTGATTCCTGACTGACAGGCCACCAACGCTCTCTCTCTCTCTCTCTCTCTCTCTCTCTCTCTCTCACCTCGTATATAGTGTAGTAGTGTAAGCCGCCCGCAACCACCCCCAACAACACACTGCCAGGAAACCACACGCTCTTGCCTCTGGCTGGGTTCTATTGACCATGTGGTTTCCGTAAATGCAAAATATTTTTTTCTTCTTCTTTGCACAGAGCACTCCAGACTTCAAAAGAACGCGACAGATTCTCAATGATCGGAAGGTAAATAACTATCTGTTATCTAAAATGTTTTCCCCGAAGTATAATTGTTTGCCATTGTTTATATGAAAATGAGATCTGTGTTACTACAAAGGTAATAACGTATACAGACAATATAAGATACCATCTATCTTATTTACTGACGTAAGTATATACATCAGTGGCATTATCCCTGAAAGTTCGATTACTGCAAAGCAAATGGAAGAATATAGATACCGCTTTTTGCTTTTGTGATTGGGGCAGCAAATGAAGTAAGAGCCTTCCTTTCATTTCGTCAAATTTAGTAGAATTACTACCGCTATACTTATGGGCAAACGATCCCTAGTTTCCTTTATGATTCCTTGGTAGGAGCATAAAAGTATAATACCTACGCCAACGAAGTTGTGAGAATGTTGGTCCACCCGTGATAGTGTGTAAGTTGTAGTTATCATTGCCAAGGGAAACATTCGCTTATTATCAGGTATGGGTATTTTTGAGGCTTGATCGACGGAGACTCTTCACTGACGACTTTCTTAATGTCACACAAATAATATATTTGAACTCAATGAAAGATAATAATTCTCGTTATTTTACTGTGGCACTGATCGACATTCTGATGCAATCATCGGATGAATAACACAGAGACCGCATCAAGTAATTCAAACATATTGCGATGGGATGAAATAACGTACTCAAATACGATGCGTTCCGAGGTATACTGCGCAAAAATAATCTATTGCAGTGGTTCTCAACGAGAGAGAGAGAGAGAGAGAGAGAGAGAGAGAGAGAGATCAAAGCTCCAGAGGGAGAATTGTGACCACAGATAGGCAGACTCAAACTGACTCCAGGACCACACAAAACGTGTGTGTTTGTGCTAGTATTGTATTGCATATTATTTGAAATGCACCTTTTGAGGCAGACAATTTGAGAGAGAGAGAGAGAGAGAGAGAGAGAGAGAGAGAGAGAGAGAGAGAGAGAGAGAGAGATATTCTGACATGTAGTGAAAGGGTGCACGGGCCCAAAAAGGTTGAGAACCTCTGCAGTCTAATGTCTAATGGATTAATGGCCTCATGAGGAGATGAGGATGCGATACATAATACATACATACTATATTTAGCTAGCAACAGATAGACAGCCTGGTTCCCGAGGAGGATGCCGTGCCAAGTAGGAGATAAATATGGGCGGTATGCAGACTCTATTCAGGAGAGGGATGAGGATGACAAAACAGGAAAATGCTTACGACTGTGTTTCTCAGGAAAAAAATGGTAATTATGTAAAGTGGGAAACAGATGAGGACATCAACTACAAGACGGCAGACCTGTTTACCATAAAATGAAAACGGAAAACGCAAGCAGAAGATGGAAGGGGTGATAAGTATTTAATTACCACCGTGTTTCGTGCAAGCAAGAATGACTACTGTTTTATATTTCATACAGACTAACATGTAAGCCCATTCGTTATGAGAGGAACTCAAAGATTAATGTTATGATCTGTACAGTAAAGATGACATTTTATTTATATACATATATTGAGAGAGAGAGAGAGAGAGAGAGAGAGAGAGAGAGTTAGTTATATGTTAATACGGTTTTCTCTTGAGATAAAACATTAACTATACATTCCTCAGACATGGAATTAAAATAATTTACGGTTTACGGTCGAAAAAATATGTACCCTAAACAAGACTAAAACACGTTACATGTCAACAAGAAAGGTAATGACACGCATCCCAGACAGGATTATTAATTCGTAACAAAGGCCGAATAGTACAACAAATATTGTGTGGAGTAGATGACCTAAACGGTCACATTACTTTGCACAAAAGACATATTCCTGTTTCCAACAACATACAGTAGTTGGAAGTCTTGCAGGAACGTACAATGAATGTAAGATTCATAAAGGAACGTGAGAATAATGCAAGATCTAATGGGAGCGTACTACGAAAACGGGGCAGCAATAAAGATGGGCACCAATATAGGTTATCAGAGAGAAGTAACCGCATTTGCGTGACAAGCGCTCAGAATTAATGTAAGATCCAGATGGGAAAGTAAATAGGAAACTTTCGCGATAAAGCAGAATGTACGGAATGTTCCCAACATAACTTAAAAGGATATAAATAAGAGCAACGTCCCTATCAGATGATAAAATAAAAGGAATATTTGTCACCAAAAGGAAAAATATGCGAAGTTCCTTACGAGAATGTAAAATAAACCTAGCAAAAGAGTAAAATCAAACCAACGTCCTTAAACTGAATACAAAATTCCTAAAAATCTTAAAATGAGAAAAGCACTTATCTAGAATGTAAACTGTTAATAAAACTATAAAAGTAACGTTAAATATCTAATAGCATTCAAATGAATCGCAAATAAGAGTTTAACAAATACAAGTTATAAACAAGTTGCTTACAAGTAATGTGAAATCAACCTTGTAAGAACTTTAAATGTATGCGAGGCCTATACACTATATATACAGCAAAATGAATGTATAGACCTAACGAGAGCGTAAAAAGAGGTTCTTATGAGAACGTTTAATGTATGCAAAGTCCTTACTAGAGCGTAAATTACACCTTGCTAAAAAATAAGATATATAGTCACTACTATTAATAAATCTAGCAAAAAAGAAAGTAAATAATAACAGGAGGTCCATTCAAGATCGTAAAATTAAACACTGTACTTACAGTGATTAAGAAAAAAGGTCATCGCAAGAACTTATAAAAAAAAAAAAGTAATTGCAAGAAGGTAACCTGGCAACGTGGTCCAGACAGTCTACAAACCGATCGCAAGGACTCGTCTGGAGAGATTCTTGGCAAGAGCATTATCTAGCAACGTCCCTTTACTCACTCTCTGTCGCGTTGCCAAAAACCTCCTCCCATATCGGTGTTTTTCGCGACTGTCTTAACAAAAGAGAAAAATATAGATGCGACAAGCGGTTGCTGGAAAGGGTTCTCTCCTCCTCTGAAGAGCTCATACATGCATAGATGCATACGATACATTCATACTTATTCACAGAAAAAATTGCACCCGCAATTATTTGTTTGTATGGTGTTTTTACGTTGCATGGAACCAGTGGTTATTCAGCAATGAGACCAAGGCTTTACGTGACTTCCGAACCACGTCGAGAGTGAACTTGTATCACCCGAAATACACATCTCTAACCCCTCAGTGGAATGCCCGAGAATAGAACTCGCTTCCACCGAGGTGGCATGCCAAGACCATACCACACCCGCGATTGAGTTAGTGTATTAAATAATTAATTAATTAATATATACACAGGCATTATAATATATACATATATAATATATATATATATATATATACACATATACATATACATACATACACACATATATGTGGTCGTATTAGTGAAAACGAAGTACGCGCATGTCTGTCACATTACATACTATATCAAAAAGAATCTGCCTCATGAATGAATGCCCAAATATGTTTCGTGGGAAAACGCCACCCAATCTCATCCTTTTCCTCAAAAGGAAAAAAAAGTGATCTTCCAAGAATAGAAACGAATTTAGTTGAAAACCTGCTTGAATGCCTCTAATGGTCCGTGACCTTCAGCACGAGAGAGAAGAGAAGATGAGAGAAAGGGGAGCCGATGTTGGTGAAAATCCTGACATTCTCATCGCCTTGCTCCAATTTGTTTCTTCAATTCCCCATCTGGGGAATGGGGACAAAGAGATGGAGGTGTTCCAGCCACGGCTCTCCCGCTGTTCTCTTAATCGTCCTTTTCACGGTTCGTGCATTCCAGCTCATTCGTGCATTCGAATGCATGAGAACACAAACTTCTCAATTTAAATTCAGATGCAATGGCCAGTTAAACAATACAAATGCGCGAGCGTGTGTATATGTGTGTGTAAGTATGCGTGTATGTTTTATACATATATATATATATATATATATATATATATATATATATATATATAGATATAGATAGATGGATGGATGGATAAATGATATATATATATATATATATATATATATATATATATATATATATATATATATATATATATGTGTGTGTGTGTGTGTGTCTGTGTGTGTGATCCACATATCTGGGAAATGCGCTTGATAAAATTAGGTTTATTTTAAGGTCGACGTTTCACATCATGGCCGAAAGCGGGTAATATAAATAATAGCATGCATTTTGCCACAAGTGTGATAAAAGCTGTACAAATATAAAAACAACACAAGGACATCATGAAATCACAGGACACCTGCCTGCAGTGGAAGTTTTTTCATAGTGTCATTGCTCGTTGTGTTGTTTTTATATTTGTACATTTTTTATGTAATTTGTGAGAAAATGTATGAGATTATTATTTTTTACACACACACACACACACACACACACACACACACACACACACATATATATATATATATTATATATATATATATATATATATAATGTGTAATTATATATATTTGAGAAAATAAACTGAATAACAATACAGAAACAAAATGAAACTTATCAGGGCACGAGCAAGTGGTTTATGGACGACCAGCCAATAAGTCAGAGGAGAAAAGTTTACATAAGAAAACCTAAAAGAATGAAAACTTGTTTCAACGTTAATAAAACACAAATAATCATACTATAAGAATGTTCCTTTCCTTACAAACAATAAGCTCTCGAAAAACCGATATGCTCATCAATAACGTAGCCAAGACATCCATTAATTCTTATCAGTTGAAAACTTATAATCATCGCGAAAGCATACTTTCTCATTTTATGATTACCTTCATATTTCATCATTTCTGCTGGCCACGATTAATCCTCGGAATTGAAGACACCATTGGCCTTCTACCACATCAGACGTTCTATGATCAAGAGCTCGTGCCAGCATAAATGCCGGATTTTCTAATGCTACTTTCCACAACTGCCAAAATGGGCCTAGCAGAAGACAAACCACATAAATATAATACACTGAGAATATAAACTATTTTCGGCAGAGTATTTCTTTCAATAAGTAGAAGCTCAAGTAATAAAGGATTTTCAAGTTCATTCCGTTCAAGAAAATTTTGTATTAACTCTAAAGAAAAGAACAATTTCTTTCAATAAGTATGAACTCAAGTGATGGAGGCTTTTGTAGCCCTTTCGGTTCAAAATAACCTTGACTAACTCTCAAGAAACGGGAAATTTCTTTCAGTATGTATGATCCCAAGTGATGGAGGATATTGAAGTTCACTGCTGAAATTTTTTTTATTAACTCTTAAGAAAATAAAAAAAAAAATCCAAAAAGTATGAACTGAAGTAATGGAGGATTTTGAAGTCCATTCTACTCAAAAAAAGTTCTGATTAACTCTTAAGAAAAAAGACAAATTTCTTTCGATAAGTATGAACTCAAGTGATACAAGATTTTGAAGTCCTTTCGGTTCAAAATAATTTTGATTGACTCTTACGAAAAATTAAAAAACCAACACGTTGTCACGACATAGAATTAAGTGGCCCTTTACCTAGTGATATTTTAGAAAGTAAATTTAGTAGTACTGGGCAAGTTTGACTCGTTTCAAATATCATATTCCCTTACAAGAAAATGAAAACTTCAGAGGTTAACGGGTAAAGGCCAAGCGCTGAGACCTATGAGGTCATTCGGCGCTGAAACTGAAATTGACAGTAAAAAGGTTGGAAAATTGTAACGGGAAGATACCCTCGTACCTGCACTGTGAATCAGTTGTTAGGCGAGGGTGGAAAGAAAAAAAATGGAAAGAAAAGAATATGAACGGAGGTACAGTAAAAGGAATGAAAGGGGCTGCAGCTAATGGTCAAAGGGACGCTGCAAAGAACCTTAAGTAATGCCTACTGAGCACCGCGGTAGTTGCCCCGAGTCGTCTCAATAAGTCTTCTTCCCAGCTCTATCCCTATTCGGGGTCGCCGTTTTTAATGAGTCTCTTCCATCTACCTCCGTCCTGTGTCATTTCCTCCCGTACTCACTTCTCCCTCATATCATCTCTAATGTAATCTCTCCTCCACCTGGTCTTAGGTCTTCCTCTCCTTCGTGTTCCATCCACCTCCACGTCAATCACTTCTCTTACCATGTGTTGCTCTCCTCTTCTCATCAGGTGGCCATACCATCTTAACCTTGCCTCTTGCACTTTCTTTGATGCTTCGGTGACGGTTACTGTACCCCTAATATGTTCATTTCTAACCCTGTCCTTTTTGTTTACTCCACTCATCCATCTAAGCATCCTCATCTCGGTTACGTCCAACTTTCTGCCCTCTGTTTTCTTTAGTGGTGCTGCTTCCAATCCATATGTCATTGCTGGTCAGACCACTGCCTTGTGCACTCTGCCCTTTAATCTTATAGGGACATTCCTATCACATATGACACCAGACACCTTCCTCCAGTTGTTCCAACCAATAAGCATTATCCTAATTCTTGTTCATCTCTCAGAGCAGCTTCCTTTCCTCTCCGGCATTCGTATGCAATCTCGACTGATTCTCAGTGACTCCATTTTAATACAAACAAGATTCAAAAGGAAGAAGAACCTGCGAAGAACGTAGCGTTTGGTCACGAAGAGAGGTTTGACAGTAAGTGCAAAAGGATTTCAAAGTGTATGGTGGCATATAGAATATAGGCGCAAGGCCAAGCGCTGGGACCTAAGAGGTCATTCAGCGCTGAAACTGATAATAATGGTCGAAATTTTTTAAAGGTGTAACAGGAGGAAAACTTCGAAGTTGCAGTATTCAACAATTGGTAGGAGAGTGTGAAAAGTAAAATGGAAGAATGAGAATATGAACAGAGGTACAGTAAAAGACATGAGCGGTTGCAGCCAGAGGCCGAAGGACTCTGCAAAGACCTTAAGTAATGCCTACAGTGCACATGAAAAGGAAAGACCACGACAAGTTTCCATACCTTGTCACAGCCTAATAAAATCGAACAAAACTGATGTCTATCTTATTCGCGACAGAACACCACACGTCTTAATGTAGAGAACAAAGCTGTTTCGTTGATTAGAAGAATGTTTTATTATACAAATACATAGAATTTTATCTCTAAAAAATTTTTAATAATGCAAATTCAATGTCTTTTTTTACGTCAGACTTTAACAATGCCATTGCCCAAAAATTGTACTGAATGATCTTAAACTCGGCGAACTCAAACATCTACGATAGCATTAGCTGTGATGCATCTCTCAGAATTGGAAACAGCTTCTGCTTTATTTACATTGTAAATATTCATAACATCAATTGATGCCTTCTAATCCTCAGTATTCTATATAAAATCTGAAATAATTGCAGTATCAAGAATTGCTTTTGCTTTACTATAATTTTTATAAAAGCATCTCTTGTAATCTAACTCTGAATATTCAGAATAGAATCTAGTTTAATCTCATACGCATTATCCATGTAGTATTTTCTTTCATCTAATTCTCAGTATTCAGAATAGCATACCTCAATATTATAACAACTCTTTTTGTTATTCAGAATTGTTCAAAATAGCAACTGATTTAATCCAATTCTCAGTATCAATCACCATTCGCTGAATATTCAAAATAACATCCCCTTTTAAATATTCAGAATAGCAATTTATCGAATTCGCAATATTCAATATTTTAGCAACATTTCTAAATATTCAAATGTCATTTGCTGCAATCAAATTCTAAATATTTAAAATAGAATGTGCTTCAATCCAGTTCTCCATAATCATGATCGTAGTTGCTGTAATACATTTCTCTATACTCGCAATAGAATTTTTTAACCTAATTTTTAATGTTCCTAACTATTCCTAACGTCTTTTCCAGTAAAATAATTATCAGTGATCATAAAAGCATTTGCTGTAATTCAATTAACAGCCTTCAAGGTGGTATTAGCTGTAATATAATTTTCAAGAATCTGAACAGCTTTTAGTCAAATGTAAGTCAAAATTTAAGTTGATATTTCCTGTAAGCTAATTCTCACTATAGCAATATTCAGAACGGCCTTTGCTGTAATGTACCAATAAGCAGGAAAGTGTGTCAACTTTTCCAGTAATATACTGTTAATCATTACTTGTTACATGAGAATTATAAAAGCTGTACAACAGATGGTTTTCTGCTTCGCAATTATAGTTTTCCATTTTCACTTAAACTCTATGAAAGTGCATTAAAAAAAAGAGCCGAGATCAGAAGAGAGCACCATTTTTATTTCACGCATTGGCGCTTCTGCCTCCGCCTTCTTTCGTGCATATTCATTCCTCTGTGAAAAGCTTTCAAAAAGGAAATGGTGCTCCCGTTGTGACGCTATCTGATGCATATAATTTGCATTTGCCAATTATTCACAGGACAATAATAAAAGCAAACTGCATCAGACAACTGGCTGACAAAACGCGAAAACAGTTTTTCCCCGGCGTCTGCAACAGAAAAGATTTTGCATTTTCATTTAGTCATTTTTAGCTATGATGTAATGACCTTTTTGTTGTCATCTGAGAATGAACATTTATTCATTAATAAAATTTCCATAGTCTAACACTGTACTAACTTTTGAAGTCAAGTCTTTTGATATCTAAAAGATTTAACAGATTCGAATCAAGCTTTTGGAGTATTCGGAAGTTTCATATGTAGAGAATGATGAAAGAGAAATGGAGATGGCTGGGACATGTCCTTCGCACAATTCATGGGATAACAGTGCTTGGGCTCCTGTGGGCACAAGAAAAGCTAAAAGACCCAAATTTCGGGGATGAGTGCGTTGTTATAGGAAAAAAGGTTAAGTATATCTTAGTTTAACCAGACCACTGAGCTGATGAACAGGTCTCCTAGGGATGGCCCGAAGGATTAGATATTTTTACGTGGCTAGGAACCAATTGGTTACTTAGCAACGGGACCTACAGCTTATTGTGGGATACGAACCACATTATATCGAGAAATGAATTTCTAATCACCAGAAATTTCATTCTCTGGTTCCACGTCGGCAAAGCGGAATCTCGAACTTCGGACTACCGAATCGGTAAGCGAGCACGTAACCCACTCATCTAACGAGGAACTTGCTATCGGATACCGCGTAGCAAAGTCGTGAGGGGTGGAATTTCATGTATAAAGGCGCATTTTCTTCAGGAATTTCTTCCCCCTTCTTCCTTTGAAAATATCTGTAAGGGAACAAATTACATCATTTTGGGGATCCGAGTAAAGCAACACGTGTCAGCTTAATTGATGTCAATTTCGCAGCGGACATCAAACTTCTAGCAACCATCGATAGTTAAAGAAAATATTCTCTCTCTCTCTCTCTCTCTCTCTCTCTCTCTCTCTCTCTCTCTCTCTCTCTCTCTCTCTCTCTCTCTCTCTCTCTCTCTTTTAACCAATTTATCCACTTTCAGCGTGGATGATCACAGTCGCTTTAACTAATATGCTGAAATTTATCAATCAATCACTCGATAAAGCGACCTTATCTTTTAGTAAATCACAGAAATTTCAAGTATAATTCTGTAATCGTAATCTGGAAATTTTATCTCGTGAAACAAGTTTAAACACCTGGTTTGCCAAAGAACATCCAGTCAAAATATCATATAAAAAATCAAATGGATATTTTTTTTTCTGAGGAAAATCATATAAAGAATGAGTTAGTTCAGAAAGAGTAACTACTTTCTTTCTACTATTCAAATATATAATTTTACCTGTAACCAATACTGCTGAAGCATTAATTAAATGAGTAAGAGTAGCAATATTAATACCAGTATTATTACCTATAATAATAATAATAATAATAATAATAATAATAATAATAATAATAATAATAATAATACTGGTTCAAGCAATTAATATATAAAAGAACAAACAGACGCCTACGCGATAGGACAACAAACTCACTGTTAAAAACTAGGCCATTCAGAGCTGTTTACCAAATACGAGGCCAGGATTCAATTCCTAAATCTTTTTGCCTTTAAAAATGCGATAACCCAGTTCCCCGGCATCTGGTATAATTCGGTTGACACAACAATTCATATAACGACTGGAACATTTGACATTTACGGCGGGTCCTTTTTTAAACGCAGATTTACAAACGAAAAATAAAACTTTTACAAACTTTAATTACTAAAGACGATTTCACATAGAATTTTACATATATCTCTTCTAGTTTGAACAATGATCAACGAACAGAATGATTTTCAATTACTTCAAGTTTAAGTAATTTGCGATAAATCCTGTGAAAATTTCAAGAATTATATTTCCGTTTCATTACAAGCACATTTCATAGAAATCTGCAAGTATCAAGTGATTAATTATGTTGAATTTACGGAATACTCTCAATTACATTACCGAAGTTTCATCAGCAACGATGAATTAGGGTTCAATTTTTAAACTCCCTTCCGCTGAACTGTAGAAAATCCGAATTTCTTGTTCAGAACAATGATTAAAGATAATTTCATATAAGATTTTGACTGGCTGCGTCTGAGCTCTGAATCAGCGATAAATTGACGGAAAATTTTTAATTCCCTTTTAAAATTTAATTATTAGCTCAAAAATAACTGAAAACTAGTTATTACTGCTTTAACTATTTATCATGAACTTATAAAACTTTACAGAAGAATTTCTATTGAAATCTAAACACTCAGAGTTTAATGATCACCGCTAAAGTCATCGAAAAATCTGATCCTCTGTTATATAATAATAACTATGTATTCCCGGTCGAGTATGAATTTCTTCTACAAAATTTAATTGATCCCCCCTTTATTTAGAAAGGCCTTTTCAAGCTCCTTGCTGTTCACTCATTACCTCTGGATTCACAGAACATATTTGAATTTTTTTCCGGTTTTAATTGTCACCGACCAATTGGCACAAAAATTCATAATTCCTCTTCTACAATTTAATCCGTAATTAAGAATTCACAATAGAGTTTTTACAATCCTCATTCAGAGTTTAACCCACACGATTTTACAGAAATATCTGCGTACCTCCAATAGATCGTTATTGATAAACGTTAATTTTATGGTAAATTTTGTACAGTATGTACATTCTGCTAATCAAATGGTTAACACTGAAGTCCCAAGTGCACATTATTTTCGACAATATAAATGCAGGTTTTACTTAAATCTCTTAATACTTGTTTCCAAATAGATCAATGTAAACTCTGCATTTCTTAGTTTTCTTCAAAATTTTTAATTGACGAAAGCTATTTTCAATGTAATTTTTTAACGTGTTTCCCAAACTCTATAGACTGTATAGACGAATTATGAATGATTGTTCAAAACAAAGGAAAAAAAAACATGCAAAATGCCATTATGAATAAACCCCACAAACTATTTCAAGACAAAACAAGTAAACTAAAAATTCCTTAATTTTCTAGCTTAATTTACGATCTTTTCTTCCACATTTACTAATCCTATTCACACTGGTGGCTGCCCAGGCCTCATTACAACCCAATGCCGCTCAAAGTCCAGAATATTGTAGTGTGTTCCAAATATTTAAAATTACTACCCAGTGGAGGATGCTAATCTATCGGCCAAACATTAAGTAGGATAAAATTAATGACTGCAATATAGCGCGTGACCTCATTCAACAAAAACCATTTACGTAAATCATCCACCAGACGCTATTTTGACACTTTAGTGGGAAACCTCACGTGACAGCGCGTGTATTTTTGAATTATTTTCGCTCGGTTATTATTGAATGATTTCCCCACAGTTATGGCTCAATGATTTTCTTATCATTTTAATTCTATGCAGCATAACTCTTATCAATAACAGAATACATTTCTGATGCTTTGACTAGTCTGAGTGCTTTAAATTATGCATGATATATTTATTACATATATATATAATATAATATAATATATATATATATATATATAGATAATATATATATATATATACTATGCATTATATAATTTATATACAAAATATTAATAATATCAATCATCTCATAAAATGATATTGATACTGATATGTTGAATATAAAAATATACCGCAAATTTATATGTTACAGCGCTTATAAACACCGTTACGGAAGATATGAAATCCAATCACAGCAAGTATCGACAGACAAGCGAATTGCAATTTACTTATCGTCATTTAGGTTTCTGGTGAAAGATAAAGATGAAAATAACTGGAGCTGCATCGAAGAGGACAGGAAGTCCACATTAATCCTGATAGTTTAAAAACGTGTTACAAAATATCCCTTTTTGAAGGCGTTACCAGCATAAGAGCATTTTAATGCCTGCAACAATTTGCGTAACATTATTCGACTAAATAAAGGACTACACACAATACAAATCTTAATTTTCGTCCCCAAACATGTTTGGCCCGAAACTAGATAAAATAATAGGCAATGTTCTGCCCAAATACCTACTCTACTCTAAAAAAGAAACAGATATCAGCTTACCTCAAACCACAATATTAACTTTATTTGCGTAATACTGATGTCAACATAAAGTCTAAAAATAATACCGAAACGTACAACAGTAATAAATATATTAACAAAATGAAAAGGAAACTGAGCCTTCCAATTCAAGCAAGCAAGCAACATGCAGTGCATACTGCATCCAGACAAGGGCGTTGTTTCTTTATGCCTTAGGACAAAAGACACGGGTTCTGTATAAAACTACCACGATTCTTTCCATGTCTAAAGATCTTTACGCTGACTTAAGTATTTCTTTCTCTTCTGGATGCAAGACCTACCACGTTAGAAACATATGATCCCACCATGTTTTAACCTGAAATAATATCCCTATTGAATTAAGTATCACACATTTATACGGTAATACTAAAGAATTTTACTAGGATATTCCGCTAAATCGGAAATTTCATTTGCTGAGCGAGACCTAATTACCAATCTTCAGCATGCACTAATCTAGCCAATCACAAAGGCACAATCGCGAACTCTTAGACAATTTTTGAAAGAAAATAATACGCGAGCACGAAAATCCAGCTAATTTTTATAACTCAAAATCGTTCAAAATCACGTCATATTCACGTCCACACTGGATTCGAGTCGTGTCATTTCTTGAAAACAAACATACGGAAGAATCTCAAATATAACAAGCGCTCTGTCTAAACGGGAGGGAAAACATTAAAACATAGCAAAACATAAGGGTCATAAATTTCCCGCTATTCTCGTGTAATGTACAATCCTAGGCAAAGTGTAAAGACGGCATTAGAAAGCAACAATGGCAGGGCTGTTTTCATCGAATACGAGTGATACACGTGTCGGGGATACTCTTCTAAGCCCGCAAGGTTCGGGAAAGAGGAATAAAGCCAAACCTAAGGACTGACTACGAAGAAGAGAAAATTAATTTCCATTATAAATAACTGCTTAACTTCGGTCAAAAACCTGTCTAAAAATAAATCCTCCCGGAAGAAAAATCTCCACCACAGAACAACGAGGGGAAGAATCTACTCAAATGCCTAATAAAAGTTCCCCTCTGAAAATCACCTGAGAAAACTTTCCAACTCACGTGAGTCACCGAAGAAGAGCGGCGAGGAAGACGCGCCCTCTCACCGGCCCGGCTGAAGGGATACTAACCACTCAAGAAGAGAGCACCGAGTGAGTGTCTTCCGTCTCAGTGGCAGAGCCTTAGAGCATTGTTGATCGTTGGGGGGACCGAGGCTGGAGATGAGCCCTCAGCATCCTCGCCTGCCATTGGCCAGTCAGCACATTATGGCTTTTGGGAATTGCTGTTGGTAAGGATGGAAGCTCAACAACTGCTTGCTTGCTCCTGCTTCTTCTGCTTCTGGCCCCGGGTGAAGAGATAAACAGGCAAAACTTGCTTGGGCGTTTGTGAATGTCTACGTGTATATGTAATATATATACATACGTACATACATGCATATACACATAAATTTACATTATATTTGTCGTATGTACATGCATATATGGTAAGCATTATTGATGTGCTTTGCGAAAAATGACAAATGCATTTAAGGTCATATAAATTTTATGGATGAAAGTGCTTTATTTTTTTTTTCAAGTACATAGAAACCCATTAATATAAATACAAAAACAAATTTTGTATAATATATAAACATTCTTCGACGTTTATAAATATAAGTATCCATACAATTGTGCATCCTACACATTCCACTACAGCAAACTACTTACTTAAACAATCCATTTTATTACTTAGTAAATTACAGAAAAGGACGTTCAAAAACACGCGCTGAACACAGACGTGTTCAGCTTATATGTAAGCCGCGGCCTACGAACCTGGAACATTTGGTAACCTGTAAGTAACAGAGTAAAAGCAACGAATAAAATTATTATCAGTCATGTTTTTAATCAGAGAAAATCAGCGATACTAATAACAAGAACATGTAATATTGGAGAAAGTTTAGCAATTATCCTGAGAGGATTAATGAAGAAGGAAAGGGGGACAACAGCAGCAAGATAAGCAGCAATGATAATAAAAGAAATCTTCGCAAATGGTGTCCTGTATCTGCTTATATTACCCTATCTTCGTCTTCTCCGGCGATAATGACACGGCCGGTAGTCTGAGCTATCTTGGCATTGCAATGCATAATTAAATTATGTTATTGCTCCTCTGGATTCAATTTGCTAATAAAATTTCTGCCATTTTCCAGCTTAATACATAACTAGATACTTTTTTTTTTTGGCGCGACTGTAAATGAGAGGATATAATAATGTTCGGCAAAAAAGAGGAAACTGAGAGAAAGAATCTATCATTGCCAGCGATTTTAACAAAATGAAAAATTATTATAAATTGAGAGAATTTCTCTTGAAAAATTAATCGATATTTTTCCATTCTTTCAAAGTTACCGATTCAAAAACACTTGTGTCTAATTGGCTTTCAGCCTTGCAAACCAAGTCAAATACTTCGTAGCAGAAAGGTTATACAATATTCATCAGCCGAATCTGATTCCAAAAGGAACAGCTCCCAAGAAAACCTTTCTCTGTTACTATTTACAAAATGTTTCTGTTCTACTTCACCCACACCACCTTTCGATGTCTGACCAAGATCCTAAACTTTGGTAGCGAAAATCTGTTATGACAGCAATATGCGGTGCTTGAGATTTGCCTTGGAGTTATGACATCCTTCTTTGACTTCCGCTCGTCCTCTTTCTCGCTTAACTCTTAGTAACATGACTTGCAAAAACTGAAAACTCAGAATTACTTTTTTATCCGTTCATTTCATTTTCCCCCCGTTAATTTCTTACGTAAAATTTCTTGGAAAAGAATGATTAAAGATCAGCTTAAAACCATGACAAATTTGATGATGACATTTTCGACAGGCCTCTACAATAACGTACGGTTCCTTCCCTACAGGTGGAAAGATCGTGAGAAAAATGCTACATGTTCTCCAAGTTAGCTCAGTGTTGTTTCATTTGAGTGTTCAAAGGGTACTTTATAAATGACAGATTTGACATCACAATTGCCATTCTCCTCTTTTAAGAGGGTAAATGAGGCGGGTTTGCATTCGAAAAGGCTGGTTACTTAATTTTCTCAATATAAAATCTTATCCACTGGGTGTAATGAGTAAATATTTCCATGATTCTATGTAATGACCTTTCGTGAGGTGGCTAGAACTCCAAGTGTGAATGCAGGTACTAAGGATCTGGTTTAATCGTTTTCCTTCAGGGTAAGGATGTGCTTCCTAGTCTTCAAGAATTATGCCAAATGGTAATCATGTTCTTCATGGTGTTTATTACGTAGTTGTTATTATTATCCACATAAACAAGGGGGACCTCAAACCTTTCTAAGTTAACAGATATTTGTCAACTTCAAATGCAGCATATGATTTCTGTGAGTTCTTGGCCGTTATTACATGGAAAGCTCATCGTTGATTTAACATGCTAAGAATATGATAGTAATCATTAACAATTTTATCAGTGCTAGTAATGGGCAGGCATCAAGTAGAGTAAAACAACTGATGATATGGGAATAGTCTACTGCTATTCTTTTTAAATGGTTCGCCATAGAAGTGACGAGAGCTTGTGATCTCCAAAGAAAGTCACTGGGCTTGATAATCCACACCTTCAATAACATCTACACCACTGATGCGACGAATGCAATATCTGCGTCTGACAACGCAAAGATTTCACAACAAAGGACTAAAAATCTTGAGTTAGATACATAAATAATGGAGGTAATGGGTCAGTTACCATACAAGGCCATACACAGAAAGCTCAGAAATATTCCATATAAATAACAGTTATATGAAGAACTGTTGTTAAAAAGAATTTTGTGAGAGGAGAATTAAAGAGTTCAAGTCCAATAGAAGACTGACCAAGGTCTGAGCAGACATAGGAAACAGTACTGATGCAGCACAGTGCCAAGCCAATATGGAGAAAATAAAAGTTGAAATTACCTTTTTCCCTTGAGTGTTGTCAAAACCAAGTCCAAACAGGATGAGAGGAATGATAATGCATTCCTCCTCGTCCTGAAATGCTATCTAGTGCCCCAAGATACTCGATTAACTGGCAAAGCATTAGATACCTTCAACTGCCTGCCATCAAGAGCTGTGAGGTATCAACGACCAATGAAAAAGATAGGTCTCCAATTATTGAAACTCTTCCCCTGACAACATCCCAACAGAAGTTCAAAAACTTGAGAAACAGTTAGCAGATACTCACTCAAAAGAGCCGATTATTTTTGTATAAGCAACTGAACTTAACTAAATTTGGTATATAGCCACTGTTCCATCTGGTCAATACATCTAGCACTGGTAATGGCTAGCAACCGGCCCCCGCCCCCGAACTAGACACTTTACAAACTTTGTCTTGGTTACTTTCTTTACCTGTGGATGTCTTCCCCTCTGGTGGCTGCATACCTAATACTATAGTAGATTCACATCAATCGTGCATTTGATGTCTAGGCCAGTCCCTCGCGACGCTCCTTTTTGGCTGTTGATAAGCCAATCGCAGGGCTGGAAACTCTGTCTCTCGAGAGAGTTCACATATGCAGGATGTATGTTCCACCTCTCCTGAAAGACGTATCCCTCGGGAGAGATGGAACATAGATCCTACCCATGTGAACTCTCGAGAGAGACTGAGAGTTTCCAGCTCTGGGATTGGCTTATCAGCAGCCAATCAGGAGCGTCGTGAAGGACTGGCCTAGACATCTAATGCACGATTGATGTGAATCTACTATAGCCAGTTTGAGGGGCTAGTTAATAAAGAGCTGTGGGGAGTTGTGAAAACTAAAGAGAAGGCCTATAGGAAAAAAATGGGGGACGCCCCCCCCCCTCCCTAAGGCCACCAACCAACCAGTTCGGGCCGTTTCGGCCGTAAGTCTATTAGGCCGTGCACCCTTCTATGTAGATTCGATAACTTCCAGTTTACGTGAAAAATGGGCTCCGTTTTTAGTACCAGCCCATTGGGAATGTACGTAATGACTTACGCCCGACACTGCCAGGACCGTGACTGTGCTACTAAATCCTTGACTAACAAATACTTTGCATAAGATTTTTGTCCCTCTTCCACACGGCAATCATGTGTGACCATTATCTACAATTACTTCAATCATTCCCAAAGTTCTTATTCTGTCAGAAAACAGAAGCGAAGGTTATAATTATCAAACCCTGTACAGACATTAATAGGATTTCTTAGTAGGGCTGAAGTTTAGGTTTAATGGGACGACATGAAAGAATGAGTGAACAGAAAAGTTACATATAAAAAGAAATCTCTTGTGAAGTGCACATCACTACTGGTGATTTGAACTTCTTAAAGTTCATGTGAGAGAACATAAATAAATTTGTTTATATTCTTGAGTGTGTCTCCATATAATCGTTTTCTGTTCCATTCTACTACAGAAAACTGATTTAGCGAGAACTAAATAGTTTTAAAGTAAGACATCGCAGGAAAATTTAGAACTTATATGAAAAGTTAAAGTCTAAATATAAAAACATTATTGCATCGTGATTTCGGCAGACATATTTGATTACAAGTCATAATATAAATAACTAGTGGAATGATAAATAAGTCTTCATAATAAGATCCAAAATTAGTGTTTTTGGACGCTGAATGTTAGCCTTCGAAAGGACCTTGAATCATTTTTGGTAATTTCACCGAACATAAAAATTATGAAATCACATGCGAAAACCCGCCCCATAACTGACTGTAGATTATAACATTATTTGTGAACGAGTATTAAAATTAAATAAAAATAAAAAATTAATTTTCAGAAAGAGATAGATTGCTGGATCCGCGACTACTTTGTTGGGAACTTTTCTGGAATGCCCAGTGCATATGATACTGTTAAAAACCGGTAATAATATGGTTACTATCACAGATTTTTTAAGTTGTTTGAATATATCTCACTGAAGAGGGAGATGGGGTAATTCTGAAAGCAGTAATAACAATGCCCACAAAATGACTACAATGGGGTGATACCATCTGATGGATAGGATTTTGTGGTATATCCTCCTGCTATGTAAGGATACTTTATGTTGCATATTTTCTCTAACAACATGAATACATATGCTTCAATGTTAGTGAATGCAAACTCCCCATTACGAAGATAAATAGCTATCAAACAAGTAAGTAATATACTGCAAATGAGACAATGCCATCAAAATCGGCAGCATCTGAATATTAAAACCATTACGTGGAAAACCTATAAATTTTCTTCAAGTAGATTCTTTTAGGTAATAAAGAAAAATATACTTAAATAATGGCAGTAAAGACTAATCAGATGCTCTTACTTAGGGAATTAAGACTAACTGCCAAGTACAATGCTAAAATGACGTAGATGTATGCCAACGAGTGTTGGACATTTTAATCTACAAGATCAATTTGTTTAAAATTCTTGCTACACCAATAGATTTTTCGTATGTTCGTTGATTCAGTCAAGCTAACTTTATCAATAGTCCTCTCTTATCATGACGAACCACCTATAAAAATATAAGTGTACCAGCGAACCACCTAGAAGAGTGTACTAGGTGTACGTGTACCAGCGAACCACCTTGAAGAATTAAGTGAACCAGCGATCCACCTAGAAGAGTGTAGGTGTACCAGCGAACCACCTATAAGAATGTAAGTGTACCACCGATCCACCTAGAGTAGTGTAAGTGTACCAGCGAACGACCTATAAGAATGTAAGTGTACCAGCGAACCACCTATAAGAGTGTAAGTGTACCAGCGAACCACCTTGAAGAATGTAAGTGTAATGGCGATCCACTTAGAAGAGTGTAGGTGTACCAGCGAACCACCTAGAAGAATATAAGTGTAATGGCGATCCACCTAGAAGAGTGTAGGTGTACCAGCGAACCACCTTGAAGAATGTAAGTGTAATGGCGATCCACCTAGAAGAGTGTAGGTGTACCAGCGAACCACCTAGAAGAATATAAGTATACCAGCGAACCACCTATAAGAGTGTAAGTGTACCAGCGAACCAACTTATAAAGAAAGTGTAGGTGTACCAGCGAACCACCTAGAAGAATATAAGTATACCAACGAATCTGGAAAAAGTTGTCCGCCCCCCAAAATTGTGAAGGAAAAGCCCGACTACGAAGCTCAAATGTAGCTCGATCACTGGTAGCAATGAAACCATGAATTATATAAAAGAGTTAACGGAATTATCCCTTGATATTACGAATAACTTTGCTGTCGCACTGAGGCACTCTATGTTGAGGGAAAGTGAGATGATGATGAATTTTCACATTTTTTTTAGAGACAATTTGCCCCGACAAACTTGTGTTCACATTCGATTTTAACAACCATTACTATCAAAATTTAAGCAAGTTATACGATTAAGATGTCAAAAGTGATTGACGTAAGAAGAAGAACTAAGGGTAGGTTAGTATGTGCTGGTATTACGGCCCATCTGGACGCAGGATATGGACGAAATCTAAAATTTTACGTTTCCCCTTATTTCATCTATTTGGACATCGCACTTTCCAAATGGTGAGCGTATTTCGAAGTGCTCTGAACCAGGAACGAAGACACTTAATAGAGCCATTTCGGTTATCACTTTCCTTTCTTGTTTGGACAAAACAGACATCGTTTAACAAAGGTTGATAAAATAACACGTAGCATCTAGTACCCATGAAGACACCACAATCTGCAATACCAGCAGGCATGAACGAAGTTCGCTGTGATAATAATGTGATTGATGTGCTACGTTCATTGACATTCTGAATGCTTCGTCCACCGCAGGTAGGCAAGTTGCGGCCTTAACTCAAAGTAACTTTCCTTCAGAAACTTATTATTGCGATACTGTTTGTACCAAAGTACAGCGAAAACGATAAATGGTAATGATAAAATCACTAACAATCATTTTACAAAGAAAACGCATAATCACATGAGTCAATAAAATGGGAAAGTAAATCCACAGTAGTATGCCTGCTTGATTTTATTTAAAATAAATATAGCTGTATATAGTATCATAAATAACAAAATCAAACAGGCATACTACTGTGGATTCACTTTCCCAATAATTTTACATTTACCTTACGCTCTTAACCAATAACAATAAGTAAATTATTCTGGATATAGAAAGATTTTATAAACATATTTTAAAATTAAGGAAAATCCAGCCTAAGGAGAGAAATACCAAAAATGCCCATCAACATAAAGCATATAAAAAAAAGAGCATCACATTAAAATGTTCATCAATTGTCATCTGTAATTTCTACTACGTCCAGCGTCCAATATTTTTAGTTATTTATTAACACTTGCATACATTAACGAATTCATGACTTAACTTTCGCAAAGTTGATAACTGTTTCTACCAAACGGGTGTGACTGATAGAAGAGATTCTCTTCATTACAAATTACTGCAAAAATTACATAATGTACATGAAACTCATCAGTCACTAAGTTTACAATCCAGAGACGAATACAAAAGATCGTTAACATAAAAAAAACAACCAACATATAAGCACGCATGGGGCTGACAGAAGAGATTTTCTTCACTAAAATTATTGCAAAATTAAATATTAATGAAAACCATCACTCACTAAGTCGACAAACGAGGTAAAAAAATAAAAAAAAAAAAAAAAAAACTTAGGATACAAAAATAACCAACATAAATTTTAGTGGGAGGATACATAAAGCTCACCTCTTAATCATCGTCGAGGAAAAACGTTTTTGACAACTTCCTAGAAGTAAATGGGTGTGACGACAGGCAAGGTGGTAGGAGTTGCCAGTCCTGATACTGTAATTCTTATTAAGCCCCATACATATTATGCATCATGATGCTCGCAGTGTTAGATGGATGCGTTGAAAAACGGCTTTTTCAACACGAAGCAGTATCACGAACGTGTTGATGGGGCAGAGCCATTTCACTGCGCAGCTCAGTGATGCACCAACGTTCAGAGGGGGAGGATGTCCGCTCACCACCACCCGCCAAACACCTTGAGTGGACAAGGACTAACACTACATTTTATTGAATTACTGAAGGAACATCCATCTGTTTGGAACATCAAATGCAAGCATTACAAGATGAGAAACATCAGGAGTGCAAGCTTGGAAACCATCAAATTGGAGTTATCGAGTTTTGTAAACTGTACATTGCGGAATGAAGACATTACTAAAAAGCTGCACACCCTGAAGACAATTCTACATGGAAATGTCTGCAATCAAAGCATCACAGAAGCCTGGAGCTCCGAAGTTATGGTGTTTTGATGAGCTGCGTTTCTTGTAATAAAAAAAGCTGGTGTCCTGCTTACAAATATATAGTTCAATTTTTTTCCAACAATTCATAAAATGCAAGGATTGGCATTCTTGTGTAATTTTCAAAGTCTGTTGGATTTTCGACTTGTAGCTCCAAAAATATTTCATTAAAGCTTCCCTTCAGAGGTCGCCGAGAAAGCCATTGCTTACACCACAAGGTTCTACGTTTCTTCCTCAAAAGTTTCTTTTTGGCAGCACACACAGTAACTACACCCCACAGTAGAGTCTCCTGGCAAAGTACATCATCGGCAGACATCCTGCCGTTGAAAGCTGAACTGCGAGAACAAGTGGGCAGTGTTGCAGTACAGTTTGGCCGCTATTAATTATTTTCAACACCACTACTGCATCACGTAGCTGATACATGATGGCATAGTGTGTACCATGCTTTACACAGTGCATATCACGATATTGCAATCATCACTTGGGATTTTCTTTGCCTTGTGGAGAAAACGTCCACATTTTCGAAGTTTCTTTTCGTGCTATAATAAACACAAATGCAAAACACCAAGGAAAGTAAAACTTGTTAAGATTAGATATTAAAACCATCAAGACTATTTAAACACTCTCAGT
Source organism: Macrobrachium nipponense (assembly GCF_015104395.2). Classification (NCBI taxonomy): domain Eukaryota; kingdom Metazoa; phylum Arthropoda; class Malacostraca; order Decapoda; family Palaemonidae; genus Macrobrachium; species Macrobrachium nipponense. Next base: position 5,949,383 of record NC_061095.1, read on the forward strand.
TCTAAGTTCGTCAGATTCTCTTATTTATTTGCTGGACAAGGAAACACACTTCCTTTAAAGCCATTTCAATCACTATACGCCGAATCAAGCATAAGATTCAAATGTCACCTAATTGAATGGAAGACCACTGGAAAATGATGAAATGTGAAAATTTTTCCTATTATGAGGACTATGTGATTTAGTTAAAGGTTTAAGAATTAAGGAAACACCATGATTCATACAAGCTGTTAAAATAACTTTAAAGATAAAGCCACTAAAAATAACAATGCTGAATTCTTTCAATATATAAGCTTACAAGTGCTATCCAACTTAACTCAATAAAAAAAAATATTTTTTCAAGCTCCTGTATTTATTTATAATAAAATACCAACTAGATCAAGTACATCAGCAGAACTGTATCCAAAGAAAGGTGGTTACAGTAAATTATTTCAAATCTTCCCAAAATAATGATGAACAAGAGTTCAAAAAAGAAAAAAAGTTAGAAGATGGAAAAATTATCCATTTTTCAGTTATGTTTACTGAATGGTCGCCGCAATACCAACCCACATTTTAACGGACCTTTCTCTG
>NC_061095.1:5954949-5969949 GCF_015104395.2 Macrobrachium nipponense
TTATCTTTAGATGATTCTAAGGATTATGAGAGAGTTAAATCCGAAGTTTTGAAAGCTTATGTAATGGGTGCCAGAGAGGTATAGAGAGAAGTTCAGAAGCTGGATAAAAAAGAGACAGTCGACTCATAGGAGTATGCACGGGAACAACGCCTGTGGTATGATAGGTGGATGAATGCCCGAGAAGTTAATGGTGATTTCGGTAAACTTCAGGAACTTATCTTGCTTGAGCAGTTCAAGGATGGTATTAATCCACTTATTAAAACATATTTGGATGAACGTGATGTAGATAATGTCGATGAAGCCACTAGATTGTCTAATTATGCATTGACCCATAAGCTATATAATACTGACGTCACTCCTAAAATTGGAAGGAGCAGAGTTGGGAAGAGCAGCAAAATTACAAGGCACAAGGTAAGACTACGAGTTCACAGGTATCATCTCGTGGAATCTATAATAAACCTCCTTTAATAGAGGTGGTAGAGGGGCAAGTCGATATAATTCTGGTCCTAGTGTTAGTGCTGGAAAAGCAGGATACAGTGTAAATGATCAGTTTTACACCTAGTTACCAAAATATAGGCGAAAATTTTAGAGATTTTGTATGTTTCAGTTGTGGCAAACCAGGACACATCAGTAGGAGTTGTCCACATCGGGCACAATAAACCGTCCAATTCAAGTGGTAAATAAAGTTAAAGATAAACCTGTACATTTTAAGGATGATCATAAACCTGAAAATACCATTGCATTGTTGAATCAACCACAAGCATGTGGTGACAGCAGGTCCTTGTTTGTTTGCTTCTCCCCTTAGGCCAGGTAAGAGGTATTGTAACGATAGCATCGACAGTAATAATATATGTAATGTTTGATGAGAATATAGGTTACAAAATGGGTAACAATGATGTTCAAAATGTTAGTAATGTTGGTTGTATTGAGGATATTGTAAAAGGAAATGGAGTGAGACTACCTGAGGAGAAGTCCACATCCAAAGGTACTGAATTGTATTGACCCTTTATGGGAGATGGTTGGTTACACCTCCCTTGTGTTGAAAAAAGGAAAGTAAGGTGGTTAAGAGATACCGGAGCGGTACAGTCTGTAATGATAAAAAAAATGTATGACCAGTGGAAGGATACTGGAGAGTATGTACTTCTGCTTGGGTTTGGACCTGAGTTTCAGCTCCATTAGTAGAAGTAAGGTTAGAAACTCCATTAATTTCGGGATATGTTAAAATTGCTTTGGTGAGAGAAATCCCAGTGTCAGGAGTAGAGTTAATTCTTGGAAATGATGTATGTGGAGACAAAGTTTTTGGTAGCAGTAATCCAATTTTGACAGAAAAACCCTTTAATTCTTCATTTATTACAGAAGTTGAATGTACATTTCCAAACTTATTTCCTGCTTGTGCAGTTACTACAAGAAGTAAGAGTGCCGAAGGAAAGGTAAATGATGACGACGGTTTGGATTTACAAACTTGTTTAAAGATGGTCCGGAAACACTACAAGTAAGTAAAGTCAGTACTCCTTTGCGAATGCTGAAAGTTAATAAGGAAGAATTTGTTAAATCTCAAATTGAAGATGATAATTTGAAGGTAATTAGAGATAATGCCCTTGTTGATATAAATGATATCGAGAAGGAAGGCAAGTGTTACTTTTTAAAGGATTGGAATCCTAATGAGGAAGTTCAAGAGTAGAAATGTTAATGATGTTGTAGAACAAGTGGTCATTCCAAGTAGTTATAGGAATTAATTTTGTTCTAGGTATTTGCTCATGAACTGTAGTTATTTCTGGTCATTTAGGTATAAAACCCCATAAAACCTATGAGAAATTATTAAGGTATTTTTTTTTGGCCTAAGATGCAGAAAGATTGTAGTGAATATTGTAAAAATTGTGATTTTTATGTCAAAAAGTAGGTAAAGCTCAACATGACCCTAAGGTGATGCCATTGCAACCCATTGAAGTTCAGGAGAACCCTTTGAGAAACTGGTTTTGGATTGTGTAGGACCTCTGCCTAGGTCTAGCAAAGGTAACGAGTATTTGCTGACAATTATGTGTAGTGGCTACCAGATTTCCAGAGGCTATTCCTTTAAGAACAGTGAGTGCTGATAAGATAATTGAAGCGCTTAACAAGTTCTTCTCGCTGGTAGGTTTGCCAAAAGAAGTTCAAACCGACCAAGGAACCAACTTTACGTCTAGAAAGTTTACCTCATTTTTAGCCTGTCAGAATATTAAGCATTGTTTATCGTCTCCTTATCACCCACAGAGCCAAGGAGTGGTCGAACGATTTCATCGAACCTTCAAAACCATGCTTCGCACGTACTGTTGTGAAAATGAAAAGGAATGGGATGTCTACATACCAATGTTGCTATTTGCCGTTCGAGATAGCGTACATTCATCGTGGGTTATTCTCCTTTTCAGTTAGTATATGTCCATCAGGTAAGGTCCACCCATGGAGGTGATAAAGAATCAGTTGATTTCAGATGAGAAGGATTCTATCACGTTACAAGAAATGAAGGAAAAAATAAAAAAAAATATGTTAAAGTAGCACATGAGAATCTTAAAGTAGGACAAGAAGAGATGAAAAGAAACTACGACAAAAAGGCTGCAAAACGTGAACTCGACATAGGAGATAAGGTTCTAGTGTATCTCCCTACAGCTGGTAAGGTTTTAACCAGAAGTTATATACGGACCTTGCACGGTGAAGGAAAAAGTAAGTGATGTTAATTACGAATTCAATTTCCTACAGGACGGAGGAAAGTTAAAACTTTCCATATTAACAAATTAAAGAAGTATAACGAATCCAGTGGAGTGTTGTCAATTGCAAAAGAGGATGATGAAAAAGACGTTGAAGAAGAAATTGAACTTCGATTAAAAAAATACAGATTATTTGAGTGATGATGAAAAATTTAGGAAGTTATGTATTCATTTATCTGATGAACAGCAGCATGATTTTAAAGTGCTAATTCAAAACTTTTCAGATCTATTTTCAGACCATCCTAAAAGGATAAAAAGGAGTACAACATAAAATCAGGTTTGAGAGAAGAGACTCCAATAAGTCAGCGTCCATACAGAATGGTCGCCGAGGCAACAACAACAGTTAAAGACGGAAGTTGCATATTTACTGAAACACGGACTAGCAGAGGAAAGCCATAGTGAATGGGCTAGCCCATGTATTCTAGTCGACAAACCTGACGGAAGTGCAAGAATGTGTACAGACTATCGAAAGGTAAATAATGTAACTATAAAAGATTCATATCCTATGCCCAGAGTAGAAGATATAATTGATAATGTAGCAAAGTTTCCTTTTTTAAGTAAAATTGATTTATTGAAAGGATACTATCAAATTGAGTTAGACAAAAAACAGCAGGGATATTGCTGCATTTGTTACACCCCATGGACTTTATAATTATAAGGTAATGCCATTTGGTTTATGTAATGCACCTCTGACATTCCAACGTCAGATGATTATATCTTGAAGGATCTCGAAGGTGTATTTGTTTATTTGGATGACATTATCATAGTTGGAGAAACCTGGGAAGATCACATTAAAAAAGTATATGATGTTTTTAAGAGGTTATTAGAATTTAATGTTACGATAAACCTTGCCAAATGTGAATTTGGAAAAACTACAGTTCAATATTTAGGACATGAAATAGGAAGTGGCCAAGTGAAACCTGTTGATTGTCATATTGAGGTCATAAAGAATTTGACCCTCCCTACATCTAAACGTGGAGTGATGAAATTTTTGGGAACAGTGGGGTATTACAGGAAATTTTGTAAGAACTTTTCAGATGTAGCCTACCCATTAACAGAGTTGCTGAAAAAGGATGTGAAGTTTGTGTGGTCAAAGGAATGTGACGATGCCTTCAATAAACTTAAGCTCATGTTAATGTCTATGCCAGTACTGAAATCCCCAGACTTTAATCTACCATTCAAGTTACAGGTAGACTCCAGTGAAGTAGGAGCTGGCAGTGTATTATTACAGGAACATAATGGTGTTTTACACCCTGTATCTTACTTTTCAAAGAAATATAATAGCCACCAGTTAAATTACAGTATTGTTGAAAAAGAAGCTTTAAGTTTAATTTTGAGTTTAATGCACTTTGAGATATACTTGCTTAACAGTAACTTTGAAATAGACGTATATACTGATAATAACCCTTTAACCTTATTAATAAATGTAAGCACAACAATAAGAGAATTTTAAGATGGTCTTTATTTTTGCAACCATTCAAACTGAATATTCACCATATAGCAGGCAAAGAAAATGTCATTGCAGATTCTCTCTCTAGATGTTGATTACTTAAAGGAAAGTGCTTGTTACCAACGACGTGGCAGTCTCCGACAGTTGCTAAATGGAAGTAGCTAATGTTTAAGACTGTAAGAGTGAAAATTCAGAATGGACTGAGGAGAGAGCCGCTGAGTTAAAAGGGGGGGAATGTAAAGGAATATTGATTTATTGAATGTAAAAATTGCAGAAAAGGTTGAAAATTAATATTTGCATAGAAAAAAAGTGTGTACACTAGACAACAGATGGCAGTAGCTCTTGGCGTAGGCGGTAGTCGCCAAGGATAATGTATCGAAACAATGATATTTGGTCCATGGATGTCTAGCGTGAGTCTGGTATATAAAGGCCCAAAACGACGATTTTCGTTGGAGCTGAAACAAACAAGTGATTATAATAGTGTATCAAGTGTTGAGGAATATATGGTAATGTATTGTTTATCCATTTGGACGTTTTCTTGTGTGATGTACGTTGGTTGCCACTAACTTTTTTGATGTTACAGTGAATTATATGTTGTTGTTGATGTAAAGCTTTGTGACTTGGGTATTATACTGTAAAATGCAGTGATTAGTGATTAGTAGTCTTGATGAAGTGCTGTATAGCGAGTCTTTGCTTTTGTGTAAAGCGTTCGTAAATTGTTTAATGTTCTGTTTGTGACTTTAATTTCCTTACTAATTGTTATTAAAGTACATTTTAAGTTATAGTGGGTTGTCACTGTTTCCTGATATATTCTCCTCGTAAATCCTTACCGTAGAGAGTTTTTTTTTTTTATGTTACAATATATATATATATACATATATATATATGTATATATATATTACTATAAGTAAAAAAAAAAAATTGATATATATATATATATATGTGTATATATATACATTATATATATATATATATATATATATATATATATATTATACGTGTGTGTGTGTGTGTGTGTATGTATGTATATGTTATGTTTGGCAATCCTCGAGATAGCTTGATTATTACCATTTCCTTTGCTTTCTTAAACGTTTTACTCTGTTCTCGACAATGGTTTAGTAAGGATATGTTATGGAAAGAATTTTTTTTTATTGTCATAACGAAACCACAGAAGTACAGCTAACCTAATAAAAGCGAAAGGAACATTCTGAAAATGTAAAATGAATTCATCAATGTAGTTTACATCCATTAAAGCAATCAACTTTACAGTACTTTTCATGAGGCATGAGCTTGTCATGCAAAATTTCACGGTAGATCAGCAATGTTTACCTTTGGTAAAATATTACGTATCTTCCAATGCCTTCCTCATTGCCTAAGGCCATATATCTGATGTGCAGTGGAGTGAGTGACGGAACATGTCATGAGACTTTATGGTTCTGCCAGTGACCATGTATAATGGTGAGTTAGTGTACAGTAACATCAGCAATTTTAGGGAATTCCTAATTTAAACGAACGTCTGGAGTATTAACTATGATTTTTGTTTTCTATAAAAATATATAAATACACACACACACACACACACACATATATAATATATATATATATATATATATATATATATGTTTGTGCATTTATATATCTTATAAAAACTAAAATTATAGTATATATATATATATATATATATATGTATGTGTGTGTGTGTGTGTGTGTGTGTGTGTGTGTGTGTATGCATATATTCTTGAGATATGGAGCAAGTCGGACTTCCGTTCCTCTAATGACGACTTGTGTACAAAGATTCATAAAAACAGTAGTTTTCTCGATGTTGTAATTTAACAGCTTTGACTTGACAACTTCTAAACCCGTTTTTTATACATCATCTTTTCTCGTTTTTTTCTCGTAACTCTTCTATTTAATCAAATGGTTATTGGAGATTATAAAGTGTACGTTAACTCCAATTCATCAATTACTCGTTGTCATCAAATTCCCTTCTTTTATTGTATTTGCGATAAAGCAAACATCTCATCCTTAGCTCATAATCTACGTGACCGCAATGCGTGTCAATACTGCTGTCTTCTATCTATCTCTCTCTCTCCAGCGTCGCTATTGTTCGCTATGCGACCCACTGAAGAATGTTTACTTAGTCATAATCTAATTAAAAACTCCAGAATTTAAAAACTTTGGGTTTACCGAGCTATTGCCGCATACCGGAAAGACAAAGCGAGGAAGCGAAGAGTGACGAGGGATTACTATTCTTCCAAAGGCAACGAAGCCAGTTTGCGATTAGTGGGGAAATCATGACTCCGATGCGCACAGGTAACAAACATACTTGATGCTTGGCCGGTGAGGCGGCGCTACTTGGCAAGATCAAAGAACGGAAAATTCTTAGATAACAAACAAATAAATTATACACGGCGAATGAAGGTTAAGTTTTCTTCATCGGAAAGGAATTACAACCTGATTATTGATTTGAACTGACTAATAAGGCTTGATGCGCTTCTAATTAAGTTTCTTTTTCAACTACAAGTAAGAGAATATACTCTTATGCTCAATTCCCCTACTTAAACCGTGCTTGGGAACGGTGTGAGTATTCATGCCAGTTAGACACTCAAACAGGTATTTGGAATTTGAGTTCGAACCCTATCTTTGTGCTTGAACGGGAGGGAAACATGGCGAGATCAGAAAAACAGAACAGTAAGAACAGTGGTTTACATTTAACAATGACAATGAGGTTGTTTCTCTCACCAACCCAGCTACAAACCTAAACAGCCGACTAATACCTTGGTACCCATTTCATCGATTAGATCAAATTGAGGCATATGGCATTTCGCAGAAAGCTCCGATGTCTGGTTTGACAATACAGTTACTTAGTTAAGTGCTACCACTACTGTAACACGAAGGAAACAAAGACGAGAAGAGCTTGATTTTCACGCAGTGACCTCTGTAACATATTAAAAGGTTATGTTAAAAAAAAATAGAAAACCAGATTGACGCAGCACAGAGAAAATTTCTGCTGACTAAACAATGACTCGAAAAACGTAGTCATATTAAACAAGAAACCGCCCGAATAATAAGTTACAAGAAAGTGAAACCCGCTCGGTGGCGTTGAGCCAATAAGAAAATGTATGAGGAGTACGCACGGCATGAACACTTCTATACCTGGGAAATTACGTTGAAACCGATCGGGTTTTCCTGTTCACGTCTAGTTTCGTCCTGGATTTTTTTGAGGTAGGTTGGTCACGGTCACAACCAAGCAATTAACCGGAGATATATATTATCTTCTTTTCCCGCCTATAAAGCTTTCGTTCGTAAATATGTTTATTAAAATACAATAGGAATGTTATTTTTTTTCAACTACTTTACGACTGAATGCACTGACTCACGTGTATCGTGTAGGGTTCAGTATTTATCATTAATAAAGTTTGTACAGTAAAGTGTATTCCAAGAACTATCAGGCATCCGTCTTCTCCCGGCAAAGTAAATTGTTAGATCTTTTCCAACTTTGCGGGTTAAGGTGTTTTGAAATTTTATGAAGTTCAAAAGCAAGTTTCCTCTATTATTATTTCTTAATGTTATTTACTATATATATTTCACATTTGTTTACATCTTCGTTGTTAGTAGAATTTTCCCATTATTCTGTGCCTGATTGTTAACAAGTTCAGGGTATTTTGGTTCGTGCCATACGAATGTATGTATATCATGAATAATAACAATCTCGATGTTTTTTATATCAAAGCCAACATTGTGCCTTAGCTTCAACACATACACACTTGGTCTTATGAAGGAAATCAGACACTATATACACAACTGTAATGGCAATTTTGACAGCCAGAAAATATAGTCTCAATGGGCTAAGTGTTGTAAAAGTTGTAAAATACCTTTTGACTAAATTCTAATCCCCTCAACACCCAGATACCAGATAGTCTTTTATGAAAATATCTTAATAACCGAAATAACATTTTTATTGTGCTTTTCTTAGAAAATCATCATGTTAATTTAATTTGTAACACTCAGAAACAGGTAACCTTAAAAATTGAAAAAAGGGGGAAAAAAATTAAATACCATCGATAGACAGCATTTCTTGACATTTCCCCGGTACTTCAGTCACCCACCAGATAATGTTTACAAAGATGGATTTATAACTCTTACACCAAAGCCAAGTAACGAAATTTTAATACGGATTTTCAAGCAAGTACCCGACTCCACTTCTGGGAGGAAAAGATTTACGCTTTATCAATAAAGTCGAGGTTTAATGGTAAAGACAGGATTATTCTCTCTACGGCCAATTTGGTACTGATGTTGCAATGTCAACCTCCCATCTATAGGCACTCCAGGGCCCAATTCCCACCTCCCACCCAACAATTCCTTTCTGGCCTTCCTAGCAGTGATTCATCTATAGTTTAGCGACACAATAACAGTCTCTCTCCGAGAATGATGATGGGTGCTAGAATGCCAGATTTCCTAAACGGCAACTTCCTGCTTCCTGTCTGCGCCTCGTCCCTTTCTCCGATTTTCCCCGAGTCCCTTATTCCGTTTCTTTTTCCGTGATAATCCTTCGGTCATCCGACCGTACCGTTCCTCTCCGGAACTATTACATCTACTTCCGGCTCACCCACACACCTTGAATCGGTGTTTAAAGAATCTCAAATCAACAAAGTGCCGAAAGTTCTGCTTGGATTTTTTTTATAGCAATATTCTCAAGGGCGTCACTCTCTGAATCATGTTTTAAATCTATTTGGTCAATTTGGTCATTAAACACAGAAACCGCCCCCCACGCCCCCCGCCCCCCAAAAAGTTAACAATTCAGTAAGTTATTAAAACATCGTTACGGTTTTCCCTTAAATGTTTGGTAGATTCGCTATCGTAAACCGGCTTTGCAACGATAATGGCCAATGGCACACGAAACATGATTTGGCAATTTGTCGATCACGACGGTGATCCAAAGATTTCGAAGAAAATCCACTCAATACTTTCATGCATAGCTTTCATAAAACGTTAGTTTAAAAAATTGTGTAATCTAAAGAATACTTGATTTGTAAACGTACGTAGTTCTTGGGAACCAAGGAGAGAACGGAGTTCCAAAACCTTTATATCTGGAAGTTATTCACTACTCAGAGCTAGTCAACTGAAATGAATAATTTCCTAAAATTTACCAATGATTCAGGAAGTTCGATCTAGTCTTCCAAAGACTAGATATGGACTTGATATGGAAAACTTACATGACATATAAATCTTTGTACGGAATCTTTATTCTAGATCAGTGGTTCTTAACCCCTGGGTCGCGACCCAAAGTTGGGTCGCCAAGCCATTTTATTCGGTCGCTATGGGTTTGCAGAAAATTATTATTTTCCCACTACAAATATATTATAATTATATACTGTACGAATTAAAATTCATGATGCATTGTTTTAGGATTCTAAGCAGACCATCATTCAAAGGAAAACTGAAGTTGTGGATGAATAAAGTAAAGGCAGGAAAAACAGCATCATTTCCCTCCCTAAATATACTTCTGGAGAACGAAAACTATTCTCTCAGCCAAGTCCAAGACACTATTGTGCAACACATGTCCTAGCTGGTCACAGAATTTGACCATTACATTCCAGAAAATGCACATAAATACAGTTGGATCAGAAACCCATTCAACATTGAAGCTGAAGACCTACCTGAGGAAATATCAAACATCAACAACCTACAGGAGCAGCTCATTGAGATCCAGAGTGATGAAGCACTTCATTATGATTTTAAAAGGCAACATGAATCACTAAGCTCATTTTGGATGAAAGTGTACAAAGAAAAACCAATTCTTGGAGGTGAAGCCATGAAAGCCCTCCTTCCATTTCCTACAACATATTTGTGTGAGGCAGGATTTTCTGCCCTGACAGTCACAAAGACCAAGTACAGAAACCGCCTACAACCTGAGGATGATCTAAGCTGCAGTCTAATCAAAATCACCCAGATTTGAGGAGCTGGTCAACACACTTCAGTGTCAAGGTTCTCACTGATTATAAGAGTAGTAGCACATTACATATCAAGTTCTGAATAATTTTGAATTTCTCTCTCCACAGGGATATATCACAGCCTAATTATTCTATTTAATTTTATAGCATGAAACCCAAACATACTTTTTTTTTTGTGAGGCTAACAATTATATGTTTGTATATTTTTTTCCATATATCACTGTTATTTATATGTGCTACTTGTATTAATAAACATCCCAGCATGTAATTTTGCTTCTGTAACTCGCTTTTAAAAGCATTATCATATTACTTATAAAGACAATTTGTATATATATGTAGGCTTGGGTCGCCATGGTTGATTTGTGCATAATTTTGGGTAGCTGCCAAAAAAGGTTAAGAACCACTGTTCTAGATAAAGCTTTGACTATTCTACGGACAAAAAATATTCTCTAGGAAAATGAATATTGCCGAAAATAAATTGTGAAAACTACTCTGACACAAGCTTTATGTCTTCCTTGACTGATTCAGCTAGTCACGAGGAGACAACGTTTGAAGATTTCTCAATTTCAATAATATAAAAAATCTTCAGCTTTTTTGAGAGTCCTTCAGCGCAAAGATTCTAATCGTCAAGGCCAGCTTTAAAAATATTTTGTAGCAAAAATTGGTAGCAAGTGGTTTTAAGAGTCGACTTCAACAGGGTGCCCGCAAATTTATCAATTATTTTTTCCTTCACAAACGATACCACCTTCGCATTAAACCACCTTTTCTTCAAGCATCAATACAAGCATGTATTTTGTTGTCAACTAATAATAAGAATAATTAATAATAATAATAATAATAATAATAATAATAATAATAATAATAATAATAATAATAATAATAATAATAATAATAAATGTGATTAAACCGAGAAAAATCAACGAACCAAATATCTGTAAACAAACATAAAAACAACATGAATCAATAATGCAAATGTAATGGTGAGTTGCCTTATAACAGGATTACAGCGCCTGAAATCTACGATAATGAATATCAATAATATTGCCAGGGAAACAATTCCACATTCATAATAGAAGAAAAGGAAGACGTCTTGTTTTGGAAAACTTTATCCTTCCGGAAAGAATTTTACTGCAAAAAACAAATCTGAAAAGATTCTCGAACTGATCGTCTATTCACCGTTTGTTGTAAAGGTGGTCATCAATTTTTCAGCGAACTCTGAAAGAAAGTTATCTGATGACTGGCATGCTATTTATCAGTTTGTTTGAGGGATCACTGCTGTTATTCAAGTATATTCTTCTCATCCATTCACTACATGTCACATCTGAACACACTATTCTGTGGAGGCTCGCATTGCAAATACATGGCCCATTTTGTATCTTTCAGTACTAATGTTCAGTTCATTTTGACAGGTAAAAAGTGAGAGCAGCTCTTATTTCTTACTTGTATTAGTAGATATAACAGCTAAACTGTCTTCTTATACTGGCAACAGGCCCTTTTTGTTTTACTTTTTCAAAACTTTTCAAGAGCAAGGGCGAACTGAACAGACACGTAATGCCCTTTTCTAGCTCAAGCCTTAAGAAAACAAGAAAACTGAATATCTAATTGTGCCATAGTTGAGTTTGAGTTATTCTTCTATCCAGTTTGAACATTATAATATCAATCAATGCTGCTAGTACTCCAGAGTTTCGCTAGCTGGAAATAAAGAGACTGTTTCGTCGTTAAAAGCCTCTATTTAAATCTCCAATTATATATATCGCCAAAATGCTTCAAACTGATGTCATTCATGTGCCAAATATATTTTTTTAGTGTATTAATACCATCCTCATTAATTTTCAAAAACAGTAAGTCACTAACTCTGGTCAATTAAGCCATCCATTCCAGACTGCTAGGAATTTTATGTGAAGCATCAACACATTTTACATCTCGTAAAGCTCCAGGGTTTGTTAGGAAATGCTCTGGAAAAAATACACAACTGATAAGCAAACAATATCGGTCAATATATCTGGCACGACCTCGCATTCCACATCAGTCTTAATCTGACCTTTCCCTTGACAATGACTCCTCCCCTTTTCCCCACCTTTTGTGTAACGAAAAAAAAAATATAAAACAAAACATTGTATCTTGTTTTTTCTCCTAGAACGACAATCAGAGAAAGGGTGTCAGGAGTGACTGCTTTTCCCCAAGGTAAAAAGCTCGATTGTACCGCTCAAGCGTAGAACCGAAGCGCATCGTTAAACTTCCTACTCTATGCACAGGATTTCCGTCCGTGGGGAAAGCACGAGGCTTCCGCATTCAGACTCCGTGCGTGCCGATAATCGGCGTCTAAATATGCACCGTCGGGTAAACCAAGAAAAGGTGGCGAACGATGGGTAACGAGGTATTAATTAACGCGGTCTTACTGCCTATATTCGCATGTAGGTAGAGTTGAAACATACTCGCCAATCAAGGTCGCCGCCTTCCACTAACACTGCTCGTATCCAACCCGGAGAGTGTTTCAGTGAGGCACTCTTTATTCATCTGGAACGATTTCCTTGTGTTTAAGTGGCATGAAGCCAGTTATCCCGGATGTGACCAACGCGAGCTTTGGCACTAAAGTGAGCAAAAGATTTTACAGATAACGACTATGCTCATCGATGCCGTTGAGGAAGGAAATAGAAAATAGCGGAAGAGAATAGAGTAGGGGAATCTCACTTGTCGGCTATATAGCTATAATGGAAAATGTTTTTTATTTCCAAGACTTGAAAATATTGCGTAAATTACTTCTGAAGGCACAACCCTGCCTGGTCTCATGAAGTGGTGATTTCCAAACAATTTCTCTTAATTATTCTATTTGTCTTAATCACACTCATTGGTGGGCGACCTCGTAATGAATAAACAAAAGGCTATTCTTCCTTCTCATATAAAAGGAAGGGACATGTAATGCAAGCCTGAATACATGAATATAATCACAGCATGCCTAAAAATATCCCCAATGACAATTGTGTGATTACAGACTATCTATCGACCACAAGGCCGATGGAGTAACAACCGTGACCTCAGTAACTCATCGCCATTTTAATTTTGCAACACAGGGTTGATGGCCAAGCGTCAAAGTCATAAACTCAAGACCAAAGCTCCACGAGTTAGGCTTAACTGGGATAAGTCTTCCAATAATGATTTTATTATGGGATGAATTAGACAGAGGATGCCATCAGAATTCACCTTAAGGAGTCTCTCAGACATATGAAGGTATGAATCCTATGTCTAAAACAATTCGAAATGTCAATGAGGAGTTAATAAATGAACGAAAAATTAGTTTAATAAGCAAGAGGTTAACATGGATAAGAGAGAGAGAGAGAGAGAGAGAGAGAGAGAGAGATCAGTAAATCTGTGCGTTCAACTTAACTTTTGCACAGCAGAAATGCCTGGCCGTTTTCCAAATCATGTAAATTAAACCTGTAGGAGCTTTCAGAATTTCATTCTCGCCAAAGAAAGCTTCACTACAGTTTTTGTAGGAAACGCTTACCGTCCAATTCCATATTATTGTAGGTTAATCATTCTCCTGATTTTTCATCAGACCTCTCTTCCCATCAGAGATTTCTAAGTAGCGTTGGGTTTAGTTACAACTTGAATGGGAGACGACCTCAGAATGCTAAGCGTTAATGCAATTAGCGATTAGCATCACTATAGATTTGGTCATAAACTGGAAGCATGACTACTAACGAATACCGCTGGCTTTAAAAAATAAATAAATAATTCTTCATTGAAACTTGCAACAGACCTTGAAGATTCTAAACAGGATCTACAATCGGTAGCAATGAGACCCAAGTAATTGTTGTTGAAGGTTAAGCTGGCCTTATGCCAGCACGGGCTGTTACTCATAGAGCAGGCAGGCAGTGGGAGCGGGGAGACCCAAGTAGCCACAGCGATCTAGTGAGGTGAAAGAACTCGAGGTGTCGACCAATTAGTCCTTCTTTGGTCACATTAACTCTTTGGTCTTTAATTAAAAAGGCCCATTTACCAACTATCCTTGCGGTGCACGGTCTTGCTTGTTACGGGCAGCCATGCCCATCTAAGCCTCATCAACAAAGTATCACCAATAATTAATCAGTAATTTCTTAATACTAGGCTTCTAAATGGGAGTATCCAAGACTACACGGTCTGGTGTGAATCATTTCGCCCCAATCATCAAGTGGAACGTCGATATCTAGTGGAAGTTATTAGTAGAGAGGATAATATTAAGCATATCAGTTTGCAACATATAATTTTGACTTATCCACATAATTATAGGCGATCTAGCACCGCACAAGAGTCCTTGCACGCTCTCTTCTTCCGATGACCAAAAAAAGTGATATGAGAGAGAGAGAGAGAGAGAGAGAGAGAGAGAGGAGAGAGAGAGAGAGAGAGAAGAGAGAGAGAGAGAGTTACTATTTAAATTTCCTATTTGTATGTTCTAAATATTTTCTGAATTCGGAGAGAAACTGACGTCACAGTAAAATTTTCATTCACGTAACAAAAAATAGAAAATAAATAAAAACAAAGTGCACGAAAAAAAGGTTATCATTTGTGTGAAAAGCAAACCAATACGCACATTACTAAACATAGCTAGGAATTTTTCAGATAAAATCTATTTTATCATATGTTCAAAAACACCGATTCATACAACTGTAAAAAATAAAATAAAAATAATGTAAATACAGTGACAATGATTAGAAACTTGCGAACGAATAAAGACAAGCGGAGGTGTGTGTGTGTGTGTGTGTGTGTGTGTGGAAGTTCAAGTACTACTGAAGGCTGCTTCAGTGTAACGAAATGCCAGTCATGGCGGCTCCGCGGCATTTCTTTAATTTACGCATGATCACTCAAAAGGACAATG
>NC_061095.1:5974949-6007449 GCF_015104395.2 Macrobrachium nipponense
GCTTATGGCCGTAACTCTATATTTTACTACATTTATTTGGCTAAGTAACTGATAAGTAAGCATACAAATGGGGACAGCACTATGATACAGCTTACAATTGTGAATTGATTAAATATTGCTCTATTATGTCATTTTCCGTAACAAACACAGCAGTGAATAATAAATCAAAGTTTATAGAACAAGAATCGTGCAACTGGTATCCAGGTAGGTGTTGATGGTTTTTGCTAATCGCTTGAGCAAAGATAAATCACTCTCCATACCTGAACATATAAAAACTGAAATGATTATCTTTCATGGCTCATAAACGTCGTAAACTGGTAGAAAATAAACGTGCGCAACAGATATATGCAAAGTCGTCCAACCCTGTTAATTACTGATAAGAGAATGAAGAAATGGTCACCTAAATCAGAAAGTATGTGATTAATAAATGCAACTGCAAAATATTGCTAATGGAATTTTCACCAGATATGAACTCGGATCTGCCTTTTAAAGTGGTCGATGTCGCGAATCTGGAAAATACGGAGGATAGATTTGAATAGAAAACACCGAGATGAAAAACTCTTCTCGTTAATGTATTTTCCCCCCAAGATTATATCTGACCTGATTTCCATTTTCAAATTGACTGAGGTGAAGTATTCTTGGAAGACAATGTAACTAAATCGAGACAGATATTACGATAAATGAACTGATTTTGATGGTGGATTTGTCCAAAGATGAAATGAGCGTGCGTGCGTGTGTGTTCGGTGAGCGGGGTTCATCCCTAGTTTTGAGAACAGAATTTATTACTATAAACATCATCAACATGTACAAGACAATAAACATAAATAAACTTTATATATAAATATCGTTATATATTATTATATATATATATATCATATATATATATTTTATATATATGTGTGTGTGTATATATATATATATATATATATATATATATATATATATATATATATACACACACACACACATATATATATATATATATTATATATATATATATGTGTGTGTGTGTGTGTGTGTGTATGTGTGTGTGTACATATAACGTATTTATGTTTTTTCTTGTACATAACGATGATGATTATAGTAATAAATTCTGTTCTCAAAACTAGGGATGGACCCTTCTCACCGAACACACACGCACATACGTACATTTCATCTTTGGAAAAATCCACCATCAAAATCAGTTCATTTATCGTAATATCTGTATGTATGCATGTGTAAGTGTCTTAGTTTTCCAAGACATACAATAAATTTGACAACCCACATTTTATGACAGCCTTTCTGATGTTTTCAACTTTTCTGTTGGGTTCCCTGTGCTCAAAAAGGATCTTCTAAAGTCGATTCACATAGGTCATGTTAGGGCAGGTGTGGACAAATTACGGCCCGGGAAAGGAATTCATGCAGACCGCAGCCTCTTAGTAAATATGAAAAAGAAAGGCTGTTCTGTCTATCAATTCTGTTTCATGAGAAGTTCCTACTTTAAAATACAAATTAAATAAAAATAGTTTTCTGAGTTAATTGGTATTCCAAATAAACGCATTTCATGGGAATCTTCTACAATTAATAACAACCAATTGCATATTTCTTTAAAAGCCTTTCATTTGGTCTATTCTGTCTATCCGCCCCTATAAAATTTTTAAGTTTTTTAATGTGGCCCTTCACTGAAAAGGTTGGCCACCCCTGTGTTCGAGCCACCAAAGAGCTTTTCTTCCAAAATTAATTTCTTTTACATTATGGTCAACTTGTTTCTAGGACTACTACTCCTTATCAAAAAGACAATGGATAAGCAAAGAACTCCATACCTCTAATTTTAAAGAAAAAATATTGTTAGTGGGGGAACGGCATGACTCAGTGATAAAGCATTGAGGTGGCATTCGGTATTATCAGTGCTGTACTTCACGCTCCCTCATTCAACCCAGCCACCGTAGGTAGACCCAGCTATGAATGGGTACCGACGTTTGGCCAAGAATCAGGGGTTGGGGGAGGAAGGAGCTGGTTAATCTACTTCATAACCACTCAGCCTAGTATGCCTGCATCGTTACAACAGATGCCCCCAGTGTCATTCGATGGTACGCGACTGTTTGCCTTCTAAATGACAGAATTTGAAATAATATTAACGATTTTTATGTTAACAGACAGGTGTAGGGGTATATCTTAGTTTAACCAGACCACTGAGCTTCTTAACAGCTCTCCTAGGGCTGGCCCAAAGGACTAGATATTTTTGCGTGGCTAGGAACCAATTGGTAACGTAACAGCCCGAACCACATTCCATCGAGAAATTAATTTCTAATCACCAGAAACAAATTCCTCTGAATCCACGTTAGCAGAGCGGGGAACCGAACTAGAGACCACCGATTCGGTAGGCGAGCACGTTAACCACTCGTCCAGCAAGGAACTAACAGACAGGTGTAACATCCATATACTTTATAAAAGCAATACAGTACTTTTGTAGTTTTAACAGGGAAGGTTACAAGCCTATTTGAGAGTACATCATTCAGACCTTTATCTCACTTAAACAGGCATTATATGTCGTTGTCAACAACTACTAACTCCACGATCTCATCATTCTGGCAAAAGCTTTTCGCCCATGACAGCCACATTTATTTCACTCGGTTGAATACTGTTCAGCCAAGGCCTCCACATATAGGGAGCTTTTACACAATGTGGACTTGAATTATGGATTTTCCTTTCTTACACAACTAGATTAGAGCATTGTTTGTACAGTTTTTCTTATTACGCTTTATCACCTGACCAAGTTCAGTTCAGTCTCACATGCTTTAGGATTTTGTCTTTGTTGAGTTGTTGATGTTACTCCGACAGATCGGCATTAAAGTGTGTTTATGTGTGAAATGAAATAGCAGGTATAAGATCATAAACAAGTTAACTAAGCGAGAAAGGAAACAGAAAAGGTTAAGGTTCAGAGTGGGAGTCTAAAAGAGCAGCAAAAGAGAGATTTTAGTATATTTTACAGTGTATAATATGGGATAGGTGACCTTCATCTGAAAGACATAAAACTAGTAATTTCAGACGACAACAAACATCTGTTTAACAGACATAACAATTTCAGCAATATGCTTTAGAGAGGCCTGTAACCTTCATATCTGAAGACTACAATAAACTGTTTGTATTTGCTTCTACTTATCAGTAATGTTAAGAAAAGGTGGGAAATTTATAAGTTTATTTTTATATTTATTACATAAAAATATATATGTTGGATTTGGCTGTTAAATTCTATATCACTGATACCCATTTCAATTTGAAAACTATCAAATCTAAAATTAGAGAAAAACAAAGATTTGAGAAAAAATTACTATTCTAATTCCTACGTCACTTTCGGAAATCATCTTTTAAAATATCGCTCTTTATCACTGGAGACGAAAGAAAACTTGAAAACATGGAATAGTCAATAAGATGTTAAGAGGTTAAATGCAACATCGCTGGCTTCTTTATTAATTATATATATATATAATATATATTATATTAATATATTATATATATTATATATATATATATATATAATGAAGCATGCGATGTTTTATATATAAATTTAATATATATATTATCTATATATATATATTATATATTATATATATATATATAGATATATATATATATATATATATAATATATATAATGAAGCATGCGATGTTTTTTATTATATATATATATATATATATATATATATATATATATATAATATATGAATACAGGCCATGTGAAAAACGTAAACAAAGCGTTGGCGGGGTTCTTTTGCGTTTAATACTTGACCTGAGGTGGTTTAAAACATGGAAGTAATTGGTCATCCCTTAGTGTTTCAAATTCTCCTCTCTCTTTCACCATACTCTATAATATCCAATATAATATAATATTAATATAATATTATATTAATATAATATATATATAATAATAATATAGATATAATAATATTAAAAATATATATATATATATATATTATATATATATATATATATATATAATAGCGATACGTTGTATTAATTCACAAAATAATAAATAAATAAATGCAATAATTTTGCCCAATCTTGCATGTGGGTTTAACAAAAGGTCGTCTGAACGACATCACTTATAAATGGATAGAAAGTGACGGGGTGACATAACTAAACAATTATCTATGGAATAATGACAAAGAAAAAACTATTGTATTACGGAATACTTTAAGAAAAACTGTAAAATATGAAGTAAAGAACTGGTATTTCAAAATCTAATTATGCGCAGGCAACAAATTCAAACAACCGTATACGGCTTGAAACAAAACATCAAATAAAACTGCAAAGAAGATATAAACAGCTCTTAACAGGTATGCTGGTACAACCTGTACAGCGTATAAACATCCTCCGTTCGGGTGAAAAACAAGATAACATTAGTTTTCACTCACTTTGGAAAAGATTCCTACTGATTTTTAATGAAACTGAATAGCCATTTTTTTTAATAATTTGTTTGTTTCACAACAATAGGAACCCACAGGGATGTTGACAAATTTCTTTAAAAATTATATCTAATAATATCGTCACCGAGAACAGCTAGACAGTTTCGAGTTGTTCTTGACCTTGAAAGTTAACTGTGGCATGATAAGTAACACCGAAATAGAATGCAGTCTTTCGGCTATGTAACTCGCCTAAATATATTCATTTACGTGTTGACGATAAGACATGGATGGATACGCGTGGGTTGGTTTTCACAGCTTTAAAGGCAATGGCAAAGCATACTATCTAATTTCATAACTAAAACTTAAGAATTGAATAAACAGTTCAATCTAGTTTCGATTTATAGCCAATTAGATTTTACATACTCAGCTCTACTTACTGTTTATTTCAAATACCGTTGGTAATTCAATTCTATAGAAGCTTCGATGACTCTTTCATGGTTTTCGGTCCGTTCCGCAAGAATGTCTCCTGAATAATAATAATAATAATAATAATAATAATAATAATAATAATAATAATAATAATAATAATTTAAACTAGGAAGCACATGACAATACACAAAGCACTACACCCAAGAGCAAATACAGACAGATAATACATAGCACAAAAGGAAGGCAGGAGAGGACAACTAAGCATAGAAGACTGCGTCAACATCGAAAACAGAGCACTGGGGTAATATCTGAAAACCAGTGAAGAGTAGTGGCTAAGGAATGCATGGGAAGAAGGTCTGATAAAAGTAGACGAAGACGCAGAAATGTACAGAGACAGGAGAATGACAAACTGAACAGAGGAATGGCACAACAAACCAATGCACGGACAGTATATGAGAAAGACTAAAGAACTGGCCAGCGATGAAATATGGCAATGGCTACAGAGGGGAGAGCTCAAGAAAGAAACAGGAATGCTAACATCGGCACAGGATCATGCCCAAAGAACGATAGATGCAAATAACATCTCACCCATATACAGGAAGTGCAATATGAAAAACGAGACCATAAACCACATTGCAAGTGAATCTCCAGCAATTGCACATAACCAGTGCAAAAAGAGGCATGATGCCTTCCACCGGAGCCTGTGAAGACACCAGATAGCTTACAGTAAAAAGTAGTACGAACACCAACCTGAGAGAGTGATAGAAAACGATCAGGCAAAGATACACTGGGCTATGTATCAGAACAGATAGGGTGATACGTGCCAATAGACCAGACGTGACGTTGACTGACAAAATCAAGAAGAAAGTATCACTCATTGATGTTGCAATACCATGGGACACCAGAGTAGATGAGAAAGAAAGGGAAAATATTGATAAGTATCAAGACCAAGGAACAGAAATAGGAAGGATATGGGAAATGCCAGTGGAAATTGTACCCATACTCATAGGAGCACTAGGAACGATCCCTGGATCCCTGAAAAGGAACCTGGAAAAACTAAATGCTGAAGTAACTTCAGGACTCATTCAGATCAGTGTGCTACTAGAAACAGCGCACATAGTGAGAAAAGGAGGCAGGATGCAACCCGGAACCCCACACTATAAAAACCACCCAGTCGAATAGGATGACTGCAATAGAAAAGAAAACTATTATTATTATTATTATTATTATTATTATTATTATTATTATTATATTAAAATAATTTCACCAGACCACTGAGCCGATTTTCAGCTCTCACAAAAGCCTGCCCCGAAGGATTTGTTTTAATTGATATCTTTTTATTGATATTTTGTCAATTAAAGATGATAACGATAGAAAAGATTCCGTCTTCAAAAACGGCCCTCCGAAGGAACTTTAACGAATAAATCAGTTTATATAACAGCGCCTAGTTACAATTTAATGATTTCATAAAACGTCCCCAACGGAAGTGCAATCGATCAATGTGATATCAGTTGTAGCGATAAGCATAAACAAAATGAGTTATGAAAGCAAAACGTTTGAGTCATTGCAGATTTTAAAAACGATACACCCACACACACGCGCGCGTGTGTGTGTGTGTGTGTGTCAGAAGGGCATCCTTTCCAGGTTGGGAATCCCCACCAAGCAATAGGAAGGAAGACCTTGAGGAAGGCCTCTCCCACAACCAACCCAGTTTTTTTTTTTTCTTTTTTTCCAACGCACCACGAAAGGGGCATCCAAACTATCCTATAAGAAAGCACCCCCTAAAAACCGTCTCCCCACCCCCCCAGCCAACCAATGAGAAGGAAGACTTTGAGGAATGCCTTTCCCACACCCAACTCAGTTTTTTGAACGCACCACGAAAAGGGCCTCCAAACTATCCTAGTGTAAGAAAGCAAACCCTAAACCATTCCCCAGCCCCGCGCATTCCAGAGCCCCTACCCACTCCCAGGGAACACAATCCTAAAGAGGACAGAGCCCCGGCCCTCTCCCAGGGAAGGCACTCCTTGAGTAAGGCTTCCTAGCATGGCAGGAGCCTTTTTATAGGCTCCAGACACCCTATACAAACCACCCCCATGGCAGACCTTCCAAGCTCCATCAGGGGGAAGCTGAGCTTAAATGGAATGGCATCGCATCAGGAGGCACTCCCAGCCTAATGAGGATTCCCAAACTCCCCAGGTAAAGCTGCCCTGGACGAGGAGCTTCTTGGATGAGCAGGAACACCTGACTTCTACGTAAATGCAGACCCTAAAGAGGGCCTCCAGGAATCCCGTCCCCCCGGAAGGCTAGGGTCCCGAGGCCTCACTCAGGAGAGGCACACCTAAACCAGTTCAAGTGGCTTTCTAAAGATAAGAAAAGAATCAACTATGGGACATTCACTTGCCTCAATAAAAGTTGAATGATGGCACTGAAAAAGTTCTGCCCATAAAAAAAAAGCATAAAGTTACAATAATATCTGAAAGAAATCAGTTTTGCTTTTCTTTCATATATGGACAGGGCAAAGAAGCAAATGAAAAATGTCAGTGTTTTCTTGTATGGGGTTCTGCTAGTGATAAGTTTTTCTTTTAGGAAAAACAAATTATTTGACAAAGTGCCATGGAGCATCAAGAGCGTGGATGTATAAATTTTTCCACCGATTTACAGTGTTAATGTTGTCAGGTCCACTTCCAAAAGCTAGTTTGGATTGGGAGGGGCAGCGAGGTAAATAAAGAGGATTGGGGTTTGGTCACTCCGAGGAAGTTATCTACAGTCTATCACCTACGATTTTACAATTGACACATATAATAATGAACTGGAATATTTTCTATCTGTCATTCAGATTATTCAATAGTGACAAACTCCATAGAAGACAGACAACTCATGGATAATTTCCTTCTTTATAAGAACACTTCGAATTTTTAATTATCAGCAAGACTACGACAGGATTTATTCACTCATGATTTCAATATGTCTATATCATAACATCATGAGTAAGGGTGAAATGTCTGTATGGTGTTTTTACGTTGCATGGAACCAATGGTTATTCAGCAACGGGACCAACGGCTTTACGTGACATCCGAACCACGTCGAGAGTGAACTTCTATCACCAGAAATACACATCTCTCACTCCTCAATGGAATGGCCGAGAATCGAACCCGCGACCACCGAGGTGAGAAGCAAACACCAAACCAATCAATGTTGACGATAAGGTATCTGTTAGCACCACACTTGTATTTCTACTTGATACATATGTGGGGTCTACTGCTCACCATTAATGAAACACATGGTTTACAAATTCACAATAGCAGCCATACTGGATTTATGCTCATAAGCCACTTTCCCTAATTCACATTTCATCAGACTTCAGCAAAGTCTTCTGAGGAATCTAATAAAAAAATTTCAAAAGTAATATTGTAAGGGTTGCAATTTGTACCGGTTAGATAGTTCTTTACAATGGTGGCATTTGATATGACCAACTATACCAAAATGAATAGGCTGATTTCCAGGTTCACACAGAATTCAAACAGACCAAATCATTACCAAACTACAATAGCAACAAACCGCTAAACTTCGGTTTTCCTTCATATTGCCTCGTAGTATTGTGTACATAAACTGGACTAATTTCTATAGCTATATTTTTACTGTAAGTATTGTGTAATTTTCCCATCAAGGAGTACGGTAGGATGAGAAGCGCTAAGCATCTCCCATCGTTTTTGTTGGTTCAAAATCAGTCATTTTTAAGTTGTTACATTTTTTCCAGAGTATGAACTTAACAAGCATAAACAAAATACTGGCCGTCAATGCCGAGATACCTACTAGTAAATAATGAACTGAAATATCTAAAATCTCATCAGATGTATATGTATGGGCCAAATTGTACCAAAAAAAATTAAGTTTTTCGATACTTAGTGAATTTTAAACTGGGATACAATATAGCTGATATTATGAAAATATTCGAAATAAAATTGAGCCAGAGCAACAGGGGCGTGTTTTCTTTGGGGAAACGGAAGCCAGTCGTTGAGGGTCTAGTTAAGGCGATGTTAATTTTGAGAGAAAAATCTGAAGTCAATGCTCAGCGATACCTGAAAACACCCTTCGGCTATTCAATATCCGCCAATGCCGTCACATCAAAACCTTTCCGAGGAAAATAAATTATGCATCATGAATAAAAATACATTTTTCTAAACGATACATCAAAAAACGAGTTGTTCCAAGGCCAAGCTAACTGCTATTCGGAAGATTAAACATTTCCTTTTAAATCAAACCATGAATTCTGATATCTGAGTTCTATCAGGTAGGGGGTTAATTAGATGCTAGTGAAGAAAATAGAAAAATCCACTCATTTGAATCTACCCTGGAACTCACAATGTTTTTTTTTAATTGCTCATAGAAAATAACATCAAGGTTCCTGAATAAAAATGAAGACTTTTCCTTTATTTCCCCGACAACTTACAATGAAAGCTAAATAAGTTATATTTTTAAGCGCGATGATAAAATCTCTTCCTGGCTATTCTTTCGACCCATCGTTTTGCCTCTTAATGAAAGATGACTTCAAAACATCATTTATCAAAGAAAATATTTCTCACAAACTACGTATACAGGAAGAAAAGAAAAGAAAAATACATATTCAAGTCAAAACTGACACTTATGTCTTTGATGACAATGTTTCTCATATTCAATTCAATCTGCAATTTATTAAAAACAAATATTGAGTTCGGGACAAAATTAGAAAAATACATACGATACCGTGAATAGCCGAAACCTTTTGTCAGTGACAAACCAAAGATGCGACAACGTCTGAGTTTCAATGTCCTTTTTGTCAAAGGGACCTTGTAGCACGCCAGTGAAGGATCCAATTCCCATTTATGCAGCGTCAGAAACATTACTTCCATAATTAGTCTGTTTGATAACTATGAAGTCGCTTCTGCTTCTTTAGCAAATCCAGTTTGAAAAGCAAGATAACGTTGCCTTAAAAAGAACGCTAGAGTTAAAAAAGCAGTTGACAGAAATTTACTTGCGAATAAAAACTGAAAAAAAAGATCGGAATGCTACAAAACTTGACTGTAGCATAAAGAAATCCCTGTAATATTACGACAATTTCTCTTCTCCCGCCCTATCAGGTTTTGGTTCACCTTAACCCTGATATCTTCAGAGTATCCGGCTGTTTTAACCTTGAAAACCAGCGACGGACGTGACGCAAGAATTTTTCCAGTCCAAAGAAATTTGCTCTGTATCCACGGCGAACTAAGCACAAATCATTAACATGCTTTATGAGTTACTTTTAGGTTTTCATTTGTCCATAGACAAAGGCATAGCCACAGCTAATACATTTTTTTAAAACATATATTTTAGTGAATGCTGACTAACGGCAATATAGTGGAAAGTTCACAACCATTGAAACGCCTGGTTCCATCAGGAAGGTGCCGAAGATTTTCAATGAGAAGATAAGGTCACGAAGTAGGAAAGCAGTCAAAATTCATGGAGTAGAATGGGGTCGATCAAATTTGGCCTTTAAACAATTGCTATGCGCTATTGTTATAAAAAAAATATCAGCAACTGTAAAAGCATCAAACAATATATTACAAAGATCTTTTATCGTATACCAAATCAATTATTTTCTTCGGGAAGCGTACAAACCAAAGGTACAAGGATGGAGTTTTAATGAACTGTCACAGCGAACCTGTATTACAGGAAATATTATAACAACTTCTGGATAATAAACTCTTAGGAAATTATAAGATAATTCATGTGCATTCACATTCAAGCAAATATGTATGTACTTGATCCTACGGGTATTCTTTACCAGCAGAAACATAGAATGAGAGCTTGTTCGGTCAGCAATAATGCGCTGGTCC
Organism: Macrobrachium nipponense; assembly: GCF_015104395.2. Lineage (NCBI taxonomy): Eukaryota > Metazoa > Arthropoda > Malacostraca > Decapoda > Palaemonidae > Macrobrachium > Macrobrachium nipponense. The sequence continues at coordinate 5,985,615 of NC_061095.1, forward strand.
ACACGATATGATTTATACGAGTTTGTATGATTCTACAAAATCTGCGATTCCCAAATGATATAGAGAACTTATTTATATATGACCAATATTTTATGAATAACATCGGTCTGGAAGGCTGTTATCAGGTCTACGAAATGACTCTGACTCTGGTTTACATCATCCGTGACATCATTGATTCATCTATGAAATTTAGGCTGCCACACCACGGATAACGGCACTTTCGGCAATTCAGCGCTTAAGCCAGTGGAAAGAGGTAAAAGAACTCATAGATAAAATGAAAAGGCAAGATTATGGTAAGGTTTTTACTGTGAAATAATCAGGCATCCTTAAACAGTTCTCTCAAGACTACATTGTAGTTGACGACTTGGTCCGCACGTTTTACATGGTCCAGCTGATTCCTATTTTATAAGTCATGGATTAGAACATTTTTAGTTCCTGCATTTAGAATACAACATTAGTACAGTATTTTCTTGCAGAATTATTACATTATTATAGCCTCAAGAAAGGGTAAAATATAGGAGATAAGTTATAGAAACTTATATTGTAATTTTAGAGAATAGAATACTGCATGCAGAAGAAAAGGTTAAGGAATGTAATGCACACAGTACCACACGATTTAGACCAATTTATATAACATAATTAGGTAAACAAACCCTGAGTAAGCGTGGAGAGACACTATCCTCTTAACTTGTTAAATTCATTGCCTTTCCTACTCAAAAAGAACAATAGACAGTTGGGGAGTAAGAGGAAAGGTAAGCTACGTCTCTCTTCCTTTACCGATTCACAGTTTTTACACACTCACACACACACATATATATATGTGTGTGTGTGTGAGTGTGTAAAAACTGTGAATCGGTAAAGGAAGAGAGACGTAGCTTACCTTTCCTCTTACTCCCCAACTGTCTATTGTTCTTTTTGAGTAGGAAAGGCAATGAATTTAACAAGTTAAGAGGATAGTGTCTTTCCACGCTTACTCAGGGTTTGTTTATCTAATTATGTTTTATATAAAATGGTCTGAATCGTGTGGTACTGTGTGCATTACATTCCTTAACCTTTTCTTCTGCATGCAGTATTCTATTATCTAAAATAACAATATTCTATTCTCTAAAATTGCTTTTTATTTATTTCAATTTTGCATATGGAAGCATGATTCTTTATATTAGAAAATTCTGGTTTACTTAATCTCTGACCCGTTCTAAAACTGTATCCCACATGGCTACAATATCTCATCTGCAGTAACCTACGGCTTGATCCAACATAAATACCGGGACATCCCGGGCATTTGAATTTATAAATAATGTTGGATCTCATGAAGGTCTGCAGTTTGTCCTTATGCCGAAGAATACGTCAATCTTGAGTGGATTGATTGGAATTAAATGCATTTTTCGGCAGCCAAATTCATTTTCGATTATTTGTTTAAGTTTGGCAGAAAACTTGTTGTCAGAGATAAATGGGATTGTGGCATATACATTTTTCTTTAAGACATTATAAGGGGGCATCGGATGTTGGATCAAGCCGTAGGTTACTGCAGATGAGATATTGTAGCCATGTGGGATACAGTTTTAGAACGGGTCAGAAATTAAGTAAACCAGAATTTTCTAATATAAAGAATCATGCCTCCATATGCAAAATTGAAATAAATAAAAAGCACTTTTCTATTATTGGTGCAACAAGCCACAGCAATTACTTAACTACCCTTGAGTCCTTATACATTGAACGGCTTGTTCCGTCTTTGAATTCTAACGTTTCCGCTTCTCCTCTTTATCTTGCAAACTGAAGTCGTAGGTTAGTGTCAAGTTTTGGATATTCGTTCTTCTCCTTCTCCTTCTGATGGTTTGGTGAGAACTGGTTCCTTTTTTACTATATACCTATTAATTTGTAGTAATTTTAATTTTGTCAATTTTTTTTTCTCAACTATGTTTTTTATAAAAAAAAAAAAAATGTTAAACTTTAACGTATTTTATGTTATTCTTGCAGATTGAGGATGCAAATACATAATGTGCGAAACGTCTGTTATTAATAAATATGGCCTTTTTTGATGTGTTTGTTGGACCCTGATGAATGCTGTTTAATATTTTCTCCTGGAATCCTTGGATATGTCCATGATATTGCATCGGCTTCTTTTCGTCTTTCTCTTTGCGTTCAGGCTCAGACTTCGTCGTGTTCAACACTTTTCACAGCTCCTTCGACACCGCTTTCCACCAGGGACCCTGGCCACCTCAGGAAGTTGGAGAAATTGACCTTAAAGAAAGAAAAAGCCAAATGTGATTTAGATTTCTTACAGTATTGTCTGCTAAACGGAGTGCACCCGAAGTTCGTCAGATTCAGGCTCTACAAGACCTCACTGTATCGCACTGAATTTTATACAATTGCCTTGGACGAGCTACTTAGGAAGGAGATTGAGACGAAGCAAAGCTTATTTAAAAGTACTCGTACGATTCTTTGTCAACTGCGGGAACAGCTATTTCATGATTTATCATTTGCTGACCGATTTTTGTATCAGAAACTGTTTAACGCCTTTGTAAATGATTATGCCTCCTCTGTACAATTACGACATCAAAGGAAACTACGAGCCCTAGGTGTTGTTACTCCCAATTTTAATCATAGAAATTGTATTTTTAACTTTTCTGACTATGTTCTCTCCATAAGAGAGGAGTTCTTGCTGTCATTTGGCTTGGATTTTTGTCTACCATCCTACAGACCGAAGTATGTAGATTTCTATTTCCCTATCGAAATGCTTTTCCAGAGACTCAAGGGTTTGAACTTGGTAAATGACTTGAGTGGTTTACAACATAAGTTATCCTTTCTATTACATAAGACTTATACTAATTTAAAAGTGTCTTGGACCCGGTTCTTCAGGAAAGAGGATTTGGCTACTTTGAAAAAACTTGGCATACGGGATAATTTGGTTATTTGCAAACCGGATAAAGGTAAAGGTGTGCTACTTAATAAACAAGAGTATATTGATAAGGTGAATAACATTCTTTCAGACAACAACAAATTTCATTCACATGGAGAACCCCACTTTTTGGATATATAAAAAGGGAAGATAAAATTAACAGGTTTTTGAGAAAATTAAAGAATGATGGTATTTAGATGAAACTACGTATCAGAAACTATTTGTGACAGGTTCTTCCTTTAGTATTCTATATGGTCTCCCTAAGATACATACGGAAGGAGCTCCTATCAGACCTATTATGGCAGCCTATAACAGCCCTACTTATACTATATCAAAATACATTGTTTCATTACTCAATGATTTCGCTTATAACCAATTTTCGCTTAAAAATGGTTATGAGTTTCAGAAACAAATAGTTTTACAAGATGGTGATCTACACATGACAAGCTTCGATGTAGGATCTCTTTTTACAAACTCCCTCTAAATGAAACATCAGCATTATTTTAGACAGGATTTTTTATGACGCTCACGTAATTTTTCATGGTTTTAACAGACAACTTTTTAGGCCGTTTCTTGAGCTTGCTGTACAAGACTCAATGTTTGCTTTTAATGGTCAACTCTTTTCGCAGGTCGATGGAGTTGCCATGGGCTCCCCATTGGGACCTGTGTTTGCTAATATTCTTATGTCCTTTTTAGAAGAAGCCTTTTTAACTAACTGTCCGGATGTGTGTAAACCTGTCTATTATAGACGATATGTTGATGATACTTTTGCGCTATTCAAAGAACCCTGGCATAGAGAGATGTTTCTGGACCATATCAATAGTCAACATGAAAATATAAAGTTTACCATGGAAAAGGAAAACAACTCTTTACCCTTTTTAGACATCAATGTTAGCAGAGACAATGATGAATTTACTACATCTGTGTATAGGAAAAAATCATAGACTGGGCTTGCTAACAATTTCTACAATTCATGCTTCATGAACTTTAAACTAAATTCTATTTACACTTTGGTTTATAGGGCTTTACGTTATTCTTCGAGCTGGTCTCTCTTTCACAATGAGGTATTATTTTTAGTCAAATTTTTCTTACAGAACTCCTATCCTGAAAAACTGGTTTATAAAGTCATTAACAGACTGCTGTCACAAGATTTCTCCAATCCGATGCCCCCTTATAATGTCTTAAAGAAAAATGTATATGCCACAATCCCATTTATCTCTGACAACAAGTTTTCTGCCAAACTTAAACAAATAATCGAAAATGAATTTGGCTGCCGAAAAATGCATTTAATTCTAATCAATCCACTCAAGATTGGCGTATTCTTCGGCTATAAGGACAAACTGCAAACCTTCATGAGATCCAACATTATTTATAAATTCAAGTGCCCGGGATGTCCCGGTATTTATGTTGGATCAAGCCGTAGGTTACTGCAGATGAGATATTGTAGCCATGTGGGATGCAGTTTTAGAACGGGTCAGAAATTAAGTAAACCAGAATTTTCTAATAAAAAGAATCATGCCTCCATATGCAAAATTGAAATAAATAGAAAGCACTTTTCTATTATTGGTGCAACAAGCCATAGCAATTACCTAACAACCCTTGAGTCCTTATACATCGGACGACTTGTTCCTTCTTTGAATTCTAACGTTTCCGCTTCTCCTCTTTATCTTGCAAACTGAAGTCGTAGGTTGGTGTCAAGTTTTGGTCATTCGTTCTTCTCCTTCTCCTTTGGATGGTTTGGTGAGAACAGGTTCCTCTTTTTTACTATATACCTTTTAATTTGTATTAATTTTAATTTTTGTCAATTTTTTTTCCTCAACTATGTTTTTTTTATAAAAAATAATTTTTTGTAAACTTTAATGCATTTTGTTATTCTTGCAGATTGAGGATGCACATAGATAATGTGCGAAACGTCTGTCATTAATAAATATGGCCCTTTTTGATGTGTTTGTTGGACCCTGATGAATGCTGTTTAATATCTTCTCCTGAATCTTTATATATATATATATATATATATATATATATATAATATATATATATATATATATATATATATAAATAGATTGATGGATATGCAATTATTTACATTCATGCGCAATCAAACAGTCATAGAAATACTTCCTCAAACACGGAGTACATAATGTTGTCTATAATTAAACTACATTCTCTATCATTAAGCAATCAATAAACGGTGTTCATATTTCAATCGGGGACGTGAAAATAACCAAACCACATGCATGAAGCGAACCGATGAACACAGAACAGGGGAGGCATTTAGTCGATAATCTAACCCTGAGTCCAAGGTGAGCAACATCTCCAGCCTATAACGACCCCTTAGGGCGAGTGGGTCCCTCATAACAACCCTAGTGACGTGTCTGAACCTTATTTTCATGCGCGGCAGGTGACTTCATCGGTCATTTTCATATCTTCCAGCTCTGAACTATGTTTACATAATTTCTTTACCAGGAAATTGAAAAACAATATTTTTAGATAGTATGGTTCCTGTTCATCAGTGTCTGTATACCAGCAAAGTGAGGAATGTAATATTTTCCAACTGTGAGGCGTTTTTATCGGATTTTCTTTGAGAAAGATTGAATCTTGAATCTAAAATCTGTTCAGGTACGGAAGCTGCCCTTCTTTAAAAAAAAATGTTCACTGAGAAAAGCTAAAAATCTCTTTAATGTTCAACAAACAAATTTACAATAGGATCTTCGTATTTTACTGATGAGATATTATCTTCAACCATAACCAACTCACGACGGGGAAGAAGTTTTATTTACGTAAACGTGGATTTCTGATTTCCTAGAAAGATCTGCCCCAGGTAGGATCTCAGAGGAACTTTCTCTTTACTTCACGAGCAAAGTAACTGAAATGAACATAAGTGACATATATAACTAAAATAAAACAATAGAGACACTGAGTTAATACGTAGCAGTAACCTTAAACATTGTAAATACTGTGAACCGTTGGCCTTCACGTTTTCTGCTTTTAAAAGTTACTCATTCCAAATATGAGTATATAAACACGAAAAAAAAAGAGCCCAAGAGTTTTTATTGTACGGCAAAATGTATAGAATTCCCAACTTTAATTGAGCTTCCAGTAACAGCTCTGTAAACATTATTAATCATTTACTATACCCAAGATAGGATCTATCTAAGATAGTGACCCGCTCCGAACCAAGGGTTTTAACCCAGTATGTATCCGCCTTTGCGGTGTGTTTACGACAAGCCCGTTGGGGATCGCCGTAAAAACACAAAACAAAAGACTGTAAATATCATAAAGGTAATGGGCCCCAAAGAAATATTAGTCCCATATAACGCCCCCCCCCCCCACCCCGCAAACCTTTTGGGGGTCACTATGTAGGAAAGATCCCCACGATAACTGGGGAATGTTTTTGCTGGGGTGGATGGAAGTGTCACAGTTTTTTTTTTTTTTTCTTTACTGCTCAAGTGCATGACGGACTCTGACCTTAATGCAGTTTTCCCACTGGCGCTTCTTGCGCAAAGGCAAGCATTCATTCAACAGTTCTTAGAATAGCACCATTTTCCTCAAATATATCTTGTTTTGACGTTGCCATAACTTTTTTTTTTCAATGGATGAATGTTTATTAAAACTATAACAAATAAAAATTATTATCTATAATTTTTTTCTTTTTATTAAGTGATATTGGATCTCTCTCTTCTCTCTCTCTCTCGCTCTCTCTCTCTCAATTCAACATTATACCAAAACATTTATTACTCATGTCTGGTCTTCACAGAAGCGAACTGTTGCCAAAGTAGACTCGCATGAACTTTATTATTAATCTATATATATATATAATATATATATATATATATATAAGTATAAAAGGCCCATTAGAGCACTCTGGTTTAAAGCTAAGGACTATACTTCGGTGGACTGACTCCCACCCTTATCAAGTAGTGAATGACAGAAGAAGTTACATTGGGGAAATATATAGTAGGAGATATGCCGACGTTGGTTCCGTTAATTGTCCTAATCCGCTTCATCGTTGCCTTAAGGAAGATACTGTCCATATGGTCGAGTCCCATGCTCTATTGGAAAGGTTGATCCTATTATCTTGTTTTATCAGTGAAGATTCTACCATCTGACATTTGTACCGACAGCTACTCTCGTATAAAATTCGGGATGAGTTCCAATCCATGGTATGGTTCGTGTTATCTATATGGTGGAAAATTGACGAACTATGTTGTCCATATCGACAACATAATTCAGCAATTTTCCATCATCTAAATAACACGCAAGCAAGTTCAAGCTGATGGCACAGTACCAGATTGAGCCCATACCTTGTGTAATATCAATCAGAGGTAGCACAACACTCATCAATAACCAATAACAAACATGGGACAGTTCTAATAGCGGGCATTGTGAACAATGTAGATTACGAAAAATCCTTCCCAAAGAGAACCTTGTAGAAGGAACGCTAACTGTATTCCAGTTAACCGACTACTCCCAGTCTTGGTCCCATAAGGGAGCAAGATCTGTGTTCCTTCTACAGAAAAAAAAAAGAACTTTAGCGAATCGTGATGGATCATCCCGGAGAAGATTCCTCGGCAAAACTGAACTTTTAACGCGACAATATAAAATTTAAATGAGAATGACCTACTTAGGCACATTATAGTTTAGAATATGGATTTCAATCCAAATAAGTACATTCTATAAAAAGTATTTACGAGAAGTTTGTAAAAATTCTAAAAAAGTCAAGTGTTTACTTATTTTGTTAAAACGAGTTTCTTTTTTACATTACGAAAAATTATATTCAAGTTATTTACCATCAGCTTTTCACCAGCGAGAAATTTAGCCAGCAAGTTAAACAGAATGCTTTTAGAAATAAATCATTTGGTGTTAAAATAAAAAGTAACAATCATTTCTTTAATCAACATTTTCTTTAATAAGCTTCTTACCGATCGTTTTCCACAGATCTTTGTTAAAAAGCAGCACTTCTCCAGCTTTTAAAACACTATTACAGCTCAAAGAAAATTAAAAAAAATTCTATACAAATAGTAAAAAATATCTTAATGGTGAACCTGTAGATTTAAGGGGAAAAGCAGTACTACACACGATAAAAAAAAATACAAAATTTACTTTTTATACCGTCAAAAACAGAAACAAGATTATGTTATTATGCTGAATGATGCGACATTTTGAAAATGAGTGAGGCGCTCGTGCTGGCAAAAGGCAGACTTGGTCAATTTTTTGTAAATGTCCATAGATAGGAAATCTTTACATGACCTTAGGAAACTTGATATACCAGCTACACGCTGATGAGAAGATTGTAAGACGAATAGAGAAGGCTCCACACGAACTAGTGGCTGTAGAAACAGCTATCTTTTCTAACAATAACAGCAATTAAGTGGAGGGGGGAAAAATCCCAGGTGTGAGTCGATATAATTTGCTATCATATTATGACGGAGCATGCCATCAGCGTGATCGAAACTATGCGATGTACATGCCCGTAAATAAACATATTAAATAAATTATGTGCTTATCGACATCAATCTGCAACAGTACGTGCAACTGCAAATGTATAAATGCAGCTGAAGTGAAGATCGAGGGTTAGAATACAAGTGGAGCTTCTTAGGACACATATCCCCTGATCTTGGGCGGCCGCTGGATTATGTCTATTCGGAGCTGCTTTACGAGCAAAAGCCAGTAGTGGCAAAAGGCCAGTTTTCCTTAATAACTACAACAGGTCGTGCATTTAGTGCACGCCCGAAGCCGCAGAAGATGACAGGACCAATACCTTAAAAGGGGCACCTTACAAAGCGACAGTCGACCTCGATGAGATTGACAGAGGAACTTCAATAAATATATTCAAGACGATACTATTCATTGCGTTATAGAAAAGTGATGTTAACGAAGGTTGCATACATAGTAATAATCGTAAGCTAATCATGAAAACTTTTGAATAACTACGTCCAAATCCTAATATTTACAACAACAAAAAAATAAAAAAATAAAAAGCTCCTAAACTGTTGCGAAACAACTGCATAGCTGCAGTCTTAGCAACATCAGTTCAGCATTTCCTGTGCAAAGAGAAGGAGTTTACTAAAAAATTTATCAATATTCCAACTGGAGAAACATCCGAACCCTGCCTACCAGGATACATACCTTCATTAGAGAACAATACTCACACCTGAAACGAAAGTGGCTACAGCAAGAAGAGAATTACAATAAAATTTTATAATCAATAAACAACTATTCAGCGCCTCAGTGATGTGGTTGGTATGGTCTTTGCCTGCCACCTCGGCGGCCGCGAGTTCGATTATCGGGCATTCCATTGTGGGGTCAGAGATGTGTATTTCTGGTGATAGACGTTCACTCTTGACGTGGTTCGACAGTCACGTAAAGCCGCTGGTCCCGTTGCTGAATAACCATTGGTTCCATGCAGCTTAAAAACACCTTACAAACAAACAAACAAAATAAACAACTCTTCGTGAACAAAGTTAACAATATATACATCAGATAAACTACGGCACAAGAGCCTGACACATATGAGAACTACTACCACCACCCATCATGAACATTCAACACCACAACAATAAAACACTTCCAGGAAATCAAATTCCACCGTCTTACATTAAAGGCAGTTCATGAATTCTGCCAGAATTCATTTACTGGGCCTGTGGCTTCGTGACGCCTCAAAAGAATTTGGCTGATTGTTTGCAAAACTGTTAACACGCATTATTTTCTGAGGCATATGCTGCAGTGTCTGCTTTTTTTTTCTAATATAATTCATACGAATCAAGATTCTGATGAAACCTCTTACCTTATTTTACATATTTGATAAATTCCTACACATACTCCGCTAAAGCACACATACTGTAAATTCTCCACATATTTCAGTATTGTGTAATATATATACCTGAATGTACTCATATACCAGCGCAAAATTTATATGAAACAATGAAAAAAATTTATGCAATGAAATAATGATAAAAAAACTTATGCTAAGGATTATATTATATATAGTACATTTCATCAGTGCTCTGTGGACAGAAGGTATTTACCCTACTCCTGCAGGCTCTTCGACAAGCAGACTGGACCAGCAAGTACTGCAAAATCTGGAGAGCCAAGCAGTTATAATAAAAAATGACTAGATTCCACCAGAAAATGCAACCCCTACATCTCATGTGCGTGGCCAATTCATAGTTTCCCAACGGCAGTTCTCTGTAAAATGAATTGGTTAGTTCCATCATGATCTGGTTTCTACTCAACATACCTTCAAAAAAGCTTGGCAAACCCTTTGACATTTCCTTTTTAATACTTGAGAATGAATTCCTGATAAACAAGGGAATCCTCCTTGACAAGCATGACGCCATATTCACGGCATGTTTCCTGCCCTTCTTTGCCCTTCACACCGGTTTGTGCTGGTACCAGAAAATAATTGACTACTCTGCCACAGCGACAGAATCAAAGGCTCGCTAGAGAGAGAGAGAGAGATTGTTATTATGACTGACATTTGAGAAAAGCAAGTATTCATGCTGAACCCAACTAAACCGTATTACCTAACAGAAGCCCCTCTGGGAAACAACAGGAAACTGACAAAAAAGAGATAAATGAACGCCCGAGAGAGAGAGAGAGAGAGAGAGAGAGAGAGAGAAGATGCTATTTTTCGTTGCTCGCGCCATGCATTCGAGAGAGAGAGAGAGAGAGAGAGAGAGAGAGAAGATGCTATTTTCGTTGCTCGCGCCATTGATTCTTTTCCTTTTAGTTAATTACACTTACCAATGACGAGCAATACATTTAAGAATGTCCTCGTGCATTCAGTTGAAATGTGCATTACAAAGATTATTTCAAAGGCAAATCTAGATGGAGGTATTTACAAAGTCGACCTCTTTAAGGGGAAATCACGGCAGCAGTTATCAGTGATGACAGAAACCCCATCTTGAGAAAACAGACTGGACGCATTATATCAACACCGATACCACAGCTGAGACAAATATCATTTTGGAAAAACTTGTTCTAATAACAATACTGATGATGAGACAGCTTATTTTAGCTTCCTTTATTCATGGAGTCGGGAGATATTGCTTCACTATTGAATGCTGTTCACGCATGGGAACCGGTTACAGTTTTCCGACTGATACGGCCATAGCTGTTTTCCTTTAAATATCCCGGCAATCACTTGTCTACCAGGAACGATCTTTTACTCAAGTCGTCGGAAAATCAGATCTTTCCTTGACAGAGACACCTACCTTTGCTGCGTGTTTAGTACAAAGCAGTTTGGGGATGACCGTAAAACATAAACAAAAGACTGTAAATATCATATATTAGACCTAGATAACGACCCACAAGAAGCTTAGGGGTCAATATCTAAGGCTCTATGCGAGATCCAGAAAATCTAAGGTATATGATCCTATAGTAGATTCACATCAACCGTGTATTTGATGTCTAGGCCAGTCCCTTACGACGCTTCCTGATTGGCTGTTGATAAGTCAATCACAGGGCTGGAAACTCTCAGTCTCTCTCGAGATTTCACATGGGTAGGATCTATGTTCCACCGCTCCTGAGGGATACCTCTTTCAAAAGCATCCCACAGGAGAAGTGGAACATACATCCTGCCTATGTGAACTTTCGGGAGAGACTGAGAGTTTCCAGCCCTGTGATTGGCTTATCAACGGCCAATCAGGAGCGCCACAAGGGACTGGCCTAGGCATCAAATGCACGGTTGATGTGAATCTACTATAGCAGCAGCAGAGTAATGGACGTAGCCCTTTGAAACTGCACCTCTGTTACAAATGCATCTAAAATCCTCTTTCTTTGACGAGAATGGAGGAGGCTACGGGTAAGGAGAGTTTCAAAAACGCTAGACACCCAAATGACGTTTAAAGCTAAACGGAGGAAATGTGCAGGAAATACGTGAGATACCGCGACACGCAGGTAGACAGACACACAGACGGAAAAGCGGAAGAGGAACAACGAGAAGGGCGGAAGACGACGTTACGCTAGAGAACGGACGATCTTTGCATCAAGTACAATGTAATTCACGCGTTATTGCCCTGCCTAGTCATACTCTATTGCTGTTGGAGGCATTGTATGCCGGAGGCGATAGTCAAGTCACAGGATGTATGGCGAATTACCAGCTCTAAAAGATACATTGCGGAGGGGAGTCGAATGACGGGGAAGTGACTGATTAAATGATCGATTTCATATCACAACAAGGCATCACTACAGCTCTGCTAATCAAATGACGAAATGATTTAATATCAAACTTGGCGTCACCATAACGCTGACAACTGTAAGAATAAGAGCTGTGATGCAATGTGAACAGACAGCTGGATACAATATTTTCCAAAGAATTAGTTAAAATTTGTGTAAACTAATGTAAATTTGATTTCAATGGGAAATTTTACTCTCAAATTTTGATATGACAAGTGGTAATCCTTGATCCCTGGTGTTAAGTAATTTGTATATGGAAATTTTCCTAAAGCAAAATATTAAAAAAAAAACATTCCAAGCAATTGTATGGTTCTGGTATGCTGATGGCATAATATGTGTTCCTTGCCAGGAAATGAAAATGTACATAACTACTTTGTTAAATTAAATGAATTAGTGCCATCAATATAAATTCCCTATGGAAATGAAAAAGGATGGTTGCGTACCTTTCTTGGATTGCCTAATGCGTAGAAATAGTAATGGGTTTAAATAAAGCGCGTATAGAAAACCCACCAATATTTCTACCTATTAATTTAGATGCGGCAAAAAAGACCTTTTACGTTAGCAAAAAAACCTACTTGTAATGCCATATGATAATCATTTTAAAGGTATCCTCCTTCTACTTAGGAATTTTGACGTCAATGTGGCATTAAAGAATAATCAATGATGCGTGTATTTACAAAGAACTCAATCGCCAAAACTAAAGGATGTGTACACCAGATTCCATATCATTCTTGTGATAACTTTTATTGGAAAAACAATGAAAAGAGAACAGAACAGCGTAAAAGATGGGTAAGAATTTTTGTACATCTTAGTGAAAACAATACTACAATTAACGGGACAGGAGCAAAATACATATTTAGCCTAATAAGGCATTAGAAAGAAACCTCATTAAATCAAGTTCCATACAAGACAGTTTCAGCAGGAACATGGACGTTAGTCATGGTATGTATAAACTTGATCCATTACTCAAAAAAAATAATGCACAAGAAGTTTAATTTTAAGGAAGGTACTTAAAAGATGGGGATGAGGGAAGTGGTCGTGTGTGTGTGTGTGTGTGTGTGTGTGTCCCCGACGGATTTGTAAAATATGACATGTCACAAACGAGGGTAGAACCCCTTCAACAAGCACTTGCCGGGCGCAAATGCTTGTTTTCCAACTGTTAGTATGTTCGTATATACTGTCCTGGTAGCATATATAGTATAAATTTTTCCACCCGTCTATCAATCCTCTCAAGATGGGTTAGTTAGCAATAAAGCCGACACAGGTCAGGAAATAGTGTGTCAACCGGAGAGGGATAAATCAAGACTTAGGAATAATCACTTTATTACAAAAAAATATTCTAACTATTTTTTTAATGTAAGATTTTCAGCAAATAATTATTATACAATCTTAAATATGGATATGAACTCGGCCATCAAGTTATGATTCCAGAAGTGTTAATACATTCATGAGGTTATTTCACTGTTTACGTCTAGACGCCGAAAAAATGACGTACATTAAGCTGCTTTTATCATCAAGATAGATTACAATAATTATAGCATGCAGTAACAGTGATAATCATAAAAATCAATACAATTTTATTGAAAAGTGTGTCATCTCCCCATAAATTTGTATAAGCAGACAAAAACAGGACCATTACTAAGAAAAATTCTGATCATAAAATAATCTGAAAAATAATAAGTGGCTTGTAACACAGACTAACAAAAACACCTATAAGGTAGACAATCACAGCCTGCAACAAAAGGCTGGAGACCTTGTCTGTTCAATAGGAAATCTTCTAGAATCTTTTGACTGCAGGTTCGACTTCCTAGGTGGACCCAAGAGATACTTAGTTCCAGGTTTCTGCTGCTGAGAGGCCATAGGCTGTCACAGCCGTTCCTTTCATTCGTAACCTCGACTACGGAGCAACGCCCTCCAGAGACAATGTTCGAGAGACATTATTTTCGTACAGTAATTTTACCCTTGTCTCTTCCTCCTCGTAATATTCGATTTCCTTGGGATAAACTTCAGGAAGGACACGTAAGAGATAATCACTGTCCTACGGAATTTCTACTTCACTGGATTGTGGACGAGGTTAACTGGGCAATCTAAATATTCACAGAAATGAACGAAGCAAAATTTCCTCTAGCTTTTTTTTTTTATAACACACACGTATATGTATATATATATATATATATATATATATATATATATATATATATATATATATATGTATGTATGTATATATATATGTGTGTGTGTGTGTGTATTCGACCGGATGTGATGGAGGACGCACCGTAAGTATTCATACAATAAATATTAATGTTCTGGAGAGAGAGAGAGAGAGAGAGAGAGAGAGAGAGAGATGAGAGAGAGAGAGAGACGAGAGAGAGAAGAGAGAGAGATAGAGAGAGAGAGAGAGGGCGGGGGGAGGTGACTGGTGACTGGAAAATATACCAAAGGTCAAGTTCGGAAGTCGAGATGACACCAAATATAAAATACGTCCGAAGAAAAAAAATTCGAGAAAATTTCATAACACTTTAAAATTCATAACGTCAAGACTAATTAATCCGTTTAAAACTTGAAATATAACCAAAGATGATTTTGAAATTTAAAAATTACATCAAGCACTCAAAACACGAGATATATAATCAATTAAGAGATGTAACCAATTAAAACGAACAGTAAATCAAATAGCTTTTTTTCAAAACCTAAAGTTGTTGGATGTAATATAAGACGAAATTAAACTGAAAAAATAATGTATCCAAAACGTGAAATAAAACGTTATGTTATATGACACAACTGAAGGATTGCAAAATTATTTTAAGTTTTTATACATTCAAAATACAAATATAACCATTTTTAATTTTAAAAAAATGAATTAAAGGGAAACGGCAAGAAGCAATATATACACTTAAAACGTCAAATATAATAGGTGAGACATTAGTTTTATTTTAACAAAACTTATATTTCACCTGTTCTATTCGACGTTTTAAATGAATACATTCCTTTGCAGTTTCCTTGAAATTCGCTTAAACTTTGTCAAAATAACCTCATTTACTGTAGATTTGATGTATCCCTTATAGCAAAATACAATACACGCTGAAAATTAAGGAAACCTCCAAGCGAATCACACGTCCTGAGCTTGAGACAATACCAGATCTACCAAACGGTTTGTCCTTCGCCACGACAGTCGATAGAGGCAGCCTAAATCACCGAGTTGGATTCCCGACATCGGAAGATACATACAGGAACTCATTCTTTCAGCTCTCGTGAATAGTAGAAGCAGCAGCAGCAGCCTTGTCAAAGGGAAGTGAATGGATCAGCGGGGACTATCGAGGCAGCTCATTTTGGAATTTCCCGAAATACACACACACACACACACTGCCGTTCGCTTCCTTTCCCAAACTTTCTCTTTTTCGGAGGTGAGATGAGGGACGGATGACGAGGGTGAGTAATGACTGACCATAGTTGAACATCCTTACTGACTGTTTTCTGGGTAATTTTCTTAATACTCGCACACACACATATGCATTATATTATATATAATATATATATATATATATATATATATAAATATATATATATATATATACATATATAAACTTGGAAATCACTACCTGAATTCGTCAGGAATTTTTCCGTGCTGAGTCGATAGTTACTGCCATCCTTACCAACCAAACAGGCATGTGTCAAATCCTATTCAGCACAGATGTATTTATACAGTTTCCTTTGAATGGAAATTGTGCTCAAAGCAAAGTGAATTAGATACTGAATTATTTGTGGCCTGATATTTGCCAAGTTTGAGGATCCAAAATTAACACTGATCACATAACGGAAGTCGACTCTAAAGGAAACGTGTGATAACTATAATGTCCACTTCCATACTTTTACCACTGAATTGCGGAATACACTGTGTGGGA
Organism: Macrobrachium nipponense; assembly: GCF_015104395.2. Lineage (NCBI taxonomy): Eukaryota > Metazoa > Arthropoda > Malacostraca > Decapoda > Palaemonidae > Macrobrachium > Macrobrachium nipponense. Next base: position 6,001,596 of record NC_061095.1, read on the forward strand.
AATTTGCACAACTTCAGCTGCTTCATACACCAACTCAAAAGGTTCTTCAGCAACCTGTCGAATGTCCTACTCTCTCTCTCTCTCTCTCTCTCTCTCTCTCTCTCTCTCTCTCTCTCTCTAATATTGTGCATATGGAACAATTATTAGGAGAGGGTGGCAAAGCAAGATGGAAGACAGATAATATGAATGGAGGAATTAAAGGGATCGCAACTAGGGGAAGGGACGCTACAAAGAACCTTAAGGTGCACTGATGACACTAAACCCCCGCCCCCCTACGGGGAAGGACACGAGATGACTCGGTAAACAAAAATAGCAGCACAGTTACACCACTGATTAAACAAAACATATGACAGGAGGAAATGCCGAATGCCCGCAATTATCCTTACACCACGTATATAAATAAACGTGGGTGATATGGATTTTTTCCCAACAAGGCGTCAAGTAGTATAGTCAAAGAAAGCGTTGTTATAAACTCTCTCTCTCTCTCTCTCTCTCTCTCTCTCTCTCTCTCACTGAGGGACCTGGGGCAACCCGAACAAGATGTAAGGTCTGTAAGGTGTGTCTCTCTCTCCGCTCTCTCTCGCTCCCTCACTCACCTCGGGGCAACTGAGGGAACCTGGGGCAACCGAACAAGATGTAAGGTCTGTAAGGTGTCTCTCTCTCTCTCTCTCTCTCTCTCTCTCTCTCTCTCTCTCTCTCTCTCTCTCAGCGCTAATCTCTAATATCCACAACTCTTTCCAGTTAACAGGCCGAAAATGATAACTCATCATTTACAACTTAGATGCAGAAATTCCAGCCAAAAAAGTTTACTATTTACCAACGACCCTTCTTTCCAGCCACACTGCAAAGAGGGAAAAGGTCCGCCTTTAACAAACCCGGAGAGACTTGTCCTCTCATACCTTAGAACTTGTTCGCCGAATCAACCAAACGATCAATAATTCCACGAAGCCTTTCTTGATAAACCTGAGATAGCAGAGAAGAATTAATCATGATTTTCGTAACGGGGCCCAGTTACGGGGTGATTACCTCATTAAATTCTATAGTCCGACTGCAAAACAGTAGGGATATTGCATTTAATGGAATCATGAAGGTTCGGACTTCAAAAATACGTTCTTTCTTCGTGACGTGCATTATGGAATTATCATTTCGCTTTAGGGGGAAGACGAACTGTTAGGGATTCTAACAACATTCGGACCGAAGTCTGCTGGCACGATGTGTCTATTTATTTTGAAGTTCAAAGCGCAATCATTACTTTTCATCGTGATGCAGACAAACAGCCTATATTTAAAGAGCCAAGTGGTAACCCACAAAATTCAAAGGACAAAATTTCTCAATAACTTAAAACCTATGACAAGTTTGTGGTGTTATCTTATTCGCTGGTTAATATTCCATACAAAAACTTCATATTTTAATTTGCTTTATCATTTATCATCAAAATATAAATACCTGACCACTCCTGAAAGTGGATCTAGTTCGAACCAGCTCTACGATGTCAACCGTTCAAATAATATACAGCAGCTCATCTTTTCATGTGTAGGCTACCATAAAATTATTTATTTTAAAAGAGACAAAAATGATAAAATAAAATGCTTTGTCACTAATGCTATAAACGCATTCTTTCCCACTCAACCTATTTTCCTATTAAAAAAAAAATCCCTCTGTATTTCTTGGCTTATTTTTTTTCCTAACTCCCCAAATCGCAAAGAAGAAAATCACGAAAAGCAAACACTCCCTCATCTGCTAGAGTGATTGATGACGTAAACCCACAGAGAAACAAAAACGCATAGTACATATTCGATCTACCGGTCATTTGCGTAAGCGCGTGTAGCGGAACATACCTGAACAAATACCAACAAATAAGGGGCGTTGCTGGGTTTCCCATCGCTCCCGGCTCCTGCACTGTTACCAACTACAGCTTTCCGACGATAACCTGCGCGGGCGCTTGGAGAGGATTATGTTTGTTTAGAGAAGGTTTGGATACTGCGTGCTCCGGCTATGAGAGTTTATGCAATCACCCTAATACCCGAAGCCGCGAGAAAAGACGTAGGTTAAGCGCTGGGTTAACAAAGGGGGTTAGATTTTACTATGTCTCATAATAACATAGAAGGGGTAATGAAGCTTGCAACAACCCTTAGTCATAATAATGGGTCATAATGAATCGCGAAAGCCGAGTGGTCATAAATGTGCCGCAGAAATTAATTAGTTAACATATATTGTTTTATTGCTATACATTCTTCATTACTACGATCTTGATTCCCTAGGTGACGTGATATAAGAAGAATGTATTCAGTTTCTTTCGATCTCTTGAATTTAGTATCTACATCTGTCATTCTAATATGCAATACATATCTGTATTTCTGATCATTCGTGTGAAAACACACAAACTTTAAAAATGTTAAATCTTTTGCATTGCAAAATCTAAAGAAGCTTCTCGTATCAACCAATTATCAAATACCATGAAAGAATTTTTGCGCCGACTTCTTGCCATACACACACAGCTAACGTTAAGCCTTGATAACAACGGAATAACTGACGATATTCTGATACATTATCTGATCACCAATAAAATTCATCACCTACTGAGAAAGTTAAAAGCACATTCATACTGAAACATTTAGTTACAGTTAGAACCAATGAGGAAATAGAACACAGTCGCCACAAGCGACCACCAGTTAATCAATATTTTTGTATAAAAATAATGAACATATGCCATTACAGTACTTATAATTCATCCATAATAGGTCGGCAGGCAAGGGTCACCACGTTTCCTTGAGGTACCATACAGATATAATATCTGTATCACTGCTGTTTGTTTGTTTGTTTGTATGGTGCTTTTACGTTGCATGGAACCAGTGGTTATTCAGCAACGGGACCAACGGCTTTACGTGACTTCCGAACCACGTCGAGAGTGAACTTCTATCACCAGAAATACACATCTCTCACTCCCCAATGGAATGGCCGAGAATCGAACCCGCGACCACTGAGGTGAGACGCTAATACCATCACCCACGCCGCTGAGGCGCTGGAACAACGGAGGTTCACTACAAAAAATATACCATTTCTGTTGCTTCTTCGACCCTCACTGTTACGCTGCCAGCTTTCACTAGACTCTCAGTCCGTCCCTATTTCAATGATATCCACTTGAAACTGCTCCGATCGCTTCAAACAATAACAACCCATCCGAGTAATGCTCAAAATCAATGACTCCTGAGTTAACACGCCGCGTGACCAGCAATGTAAATTTCGTTGTACTCCTTCACAGCCGTCGGTGATCTGTGATAATGAGTGTTCAAAAATAGCTGTTAATTTCTTCATAATTACAATCTGGATCGATCTTACCCTCTTCTTACAATTAGCGAACCTAAACGTTGATGAGGGGTTCAGTAACAATATATATTTAAGTGGTTAATTAACCAAATTATTCCAGATAGGAATTACAGTAATGGTCTTGAATATGTAATATTGATTTGAACTGAAATCGAGAGTGAAACTAATAAAAAGTCTCTTTCAGACCGTTCTTCTCACGAGCGCGATGTCGTAAGGACTAGTTTACGTGTTCATATCAACATTCTCAAATCGTTCAGCCAACTTACGTCCCATACAAAATTATGAGACTTTAGGCAAATGTTTTCGTAAAGCTTTAGCGTCCATTTTTTATTTATGCGAGTATAAGTCTGATTTCAAATAATAAACATTTTGTGTGTGTGTGTATATATATATATATATATATATATATATATATATATATATATATGTATGTGAGTAAGACTATATATATATATATATATATATATATATATATATATATATATATATATATACATATATTTATATATATGTCACCCAAAATGTACGGCGTAAAGGAACTCACGAAACTCCGTCACTAATTTCTTCCATGTGCTTTATCTTCCACGCATCTCCACTCTTCTCCAGCACCTGTCTTGCAGCTCTCAACAGAGTAGGTCTGGGTGTTCCAACTCCGCTGCTGTCGTCAGGAGCCCAATTGACACTATCACAAACTCGTCTCCCGAAGGCGTGAAGATCATGTACAAGCAGAGGCGTCATTTGGAAGGGGGGAGGGGTTCGTTTGTCGTCACCGCGCACTTGGCCCCCTCAAGACAGTTTCCCACAGCCGCCGCCACCCCCCCCCCCCCCCCCCGCCCCCCCCCCCCCCCACCCCCCCCCCCCCCCCCCACCCCCCCCCCCCCCCCCCACACACACACACACACACAAGACTTGGTTTTCCACCCTAGCCTCTGAAATATCGACATGCAATAAAATCCACTCCAAAGCGAATCTTATATGGTTTAAATGCTCCAAAATGCGCACAAATTTCCCAAAATACACCCCCCCCCTTCATAGGGCTCTCATCACTCGTCACCCAACCCATATCATAAGTTCTAAACCTTTGGCCCGCCCCCAACCACCGAAAATATGAAATGACGCCACTGCGTAAAGGCCATTACCTCATCTATGCTGTGGAATTTTTAGTTTCATTTATGGTATCATGAATCTCTCTTCCTTGCTCTCTGATTCTTGATATTCTTATCAAGGATGTCTTCACAAATAGAAACATTTCACTGGAATATCAGGATTCATGTCTATAACAATACACAATGCACAAACACTGTAGAATCTACTTGCTTAACAAATCTTATTCCGTCTGACTATCGATTAATTTGACTTTTCCATTCTTTTACTATATGTCAAATGAAATATGAATAGAAAAATAGTGTGTGTGTGTGTGTGTGTGTGTGTGTGTGTGTGTGTAGGTATAATATTGAAACCGATGACTCTCTTTCAGCAGTTTCAAGGTAGATATAGGATTAAAAACTGTTAACGTTTTTCTCTCTCAAATTGTACTATTGTCTGACTGCTACTCGTTAGTGCAAAAATATTTGTATGTAGTCTGTATATCTATTTACAGTGGCTTAGGTATTAGTAGTTCGCAAAGTAGAGAAATGAGTAACCGCGTATTCAGGATCTTCTCCACCCCAGAAAACCTGTTCAGATATATTTTCCATTAAACCTGCTGTGGTCTGTTGGAGGAAGAAATTACCGGGTTACAAAATTATTTATTTCCTTTTCCTGGCGTCCATACTCACGTGCGCAGTTGCAACGTTTTTGCACAACATTCGAACTTGACATCTTGCAATCTGTTATATATTTCAATAGCAGAATCCTCAACAATCTATTTTGTGAGATTGGAAATGACAGCATTTGAAATTCTCTCGCTGCGTAGATTAATCTACTTATCTAGACAATAAAATGAGTTGAATTTTTCAGTTTCTGTTTTAACGATGTTATGAAAAGTTAGAGAATTGTTGTTATTGTTGTACTGCATGCGCTTAAACTAATCGGATATCCCTATTACATTATTATATTATATATATATTAATTATAATATATTATATATAATATATACGATTATATATGTATATAGAGATATATAATATCTATATATATATAATATTATATATATGTATATATCATATATATACGTATATATACATATGACGTATTATATATATATATATAGTATTACACACGTACACACACACACACACACACACATATATATATATATATATATATATATATATATAATATATATATATATATATATATATATATCGTAGGGTAAAAAGATTTTAAGAGACTCGGGTCCTCCACTATTGCTGTTTTCCTTTCCTTTTTCATCGTAACCCATACTTGTATTATTCTTCGCATCTGCCAATTTTCCACTATAATGATTATGATGACTCAAATCAAACAAGAACCATCTGAGCGCACCACCACCAACCCATGCACGGTCCCTCAACATGAACAGGTGATAGGGATTCCACAACGAAGG